>NC_048286.1:2415450-2532950 GCF_009762535.1 Notolabrus celidotus | reverse complement strand
CATCCTCACTCTGACATCTCTCCTAAGCATGTTCACTGCATGCGTGTGCATGATTGTATGTATATACTGTGTGTGTAGCATGTCAAAAAATAAAAAAAAATAGCATGAGTGAAAAAATTGAATTTCCCCCCTGGGGATTAATAAAGTACCTTTCTTCTCTCTTCTATGTGACTTCATCCTTCTGACCGCTTTCACTTCTATTTTATTATCATTGTTAGTTTTTATCCAACAAAATGTATTATTTAATTGTATTATTTATTTTTTCAATGTATTATTTTTTTTCATTAATCATTCTAATGCTCCTAATTTATCCTTTTCACTTTTTCTAATTTTCACGATGTGATGTCATCCTCTCAATCTGAAAACCTCTTTTATTGTCATTTTAGTGCTTTTATTTACTTATCCCTTTTTTATTTATTTTTCTATTTTTTATTTATTTTTTATTTATTTTCATTTATTTATCCTTGAAAAACCTCTATAACAATGATTTGTTGGTTTATTGTCACACCACTTCAATCTGTTTATTGTACGTGTATTCTTTTTAACCTCACCTTGTATTATGTTTTGTTTTACCATGCTTTGTTTGTCAAAGCACTGAGTAAATATTTGTTTTTTAAGGTGCTATATGAATAAAGTTATTGTTACTATTATCATTGCTGCATGGAAGAACAAAAGCAGATCCCTCTGAGTCGATCACATGCAGAGAGGAGGATAGCAGCACTGATGATTTCAGTGGATTTTTAATCTTGTCACTTTTGGAGGAAGTACAATAAGGGTTGAGCTTATCTGTGATTTTACATCCTAATTCCTACATTTATCTTTCTGCAGTTTATGAACATAAAGCTGAAGGTGAATGTCCACAAAATTTGAGCTTTTTTTTTTTAATACTTTCTATTTTCACGCAGTAGAAAAACACAAATTGAAACAGGAAGCTGCACCAAAGATGAGAAAGTATTGGAAAAGATGCAGCATTCAGAGTTAGCGTTTCATGATCTATTTTTGTGTTGTGGTATCTTGTAACTCCCTCCCAACAAATGTTGTGTTAGGATTTTTTGTATCTACTTTTTTTCCTGCTCCGTGTTGCCAAAAATTCAGCAAAGATTTCCAATACTTTGGTCACACGCTGCTAAACTGGAGAGCTGATATCACTTTTATCCGAGTGTGTGGAGTACATGCTTGTGGCATGTTCAGCGGGCTTAGCACACATGCTAGCTTACAGAAACACTCTGACATTTCCCCAAATGTCAGTCTGCATTAATGCGGAAGTCTTTCTGCTGCATTTCATTAAATGTCCCGTTTTAAAGGGGAACTCCTCGGCTCATGTCCACCCTCAGATTTAATGTTTTGAAGTTATCTTGGGGCTGAAGAGAGATACATGGGGGGGTAGAGATTGCGGGGAGGACATGCAGCACAGGGTTTAAGTCAAGTATAGTATTTATCTTATTTAGATTTATTCATATAATGACTGTATTACCATGTGAGTATTTAATAAATATATGAGATATTAAGTTAGATGAATGCATATTTAATAAACTACACTTCCTGAAGTAAACCTCAACCATCAGAAGACATCTCAGTGAGTGTTGCAGAGTGTTTCTTGGACTGAACTGCTTTCATCTAATGGTTTGATATAATAATAATAATACATTTTATTTTGGGCGCCTTTCAAATCACCCAAAGTCACCTTACAGATAATAAAACAGTCATCATTAAAACATCATAAAGACAAACAAACAAACAAACAAATGGAAAGAGTCATAAATAAAAACTAAAAACTAGGGAAGTGCAGAGAGTCCAGTTAGAGGGAGTAAGCCAGTTTGAACAGGTGAGTTTTGAGTTGGGATTTGAATGATGTTAGGTTAGGTGATTTCTTGAGCCTGGTGGGACAGCTCAGGGTGTTGTAACCCTTTTCTGTCCATGGTTATCTGTGGTGGCGGGAGGAGGAGGGAGGCAAAGGACTCAAGAGGTTATAGGATACTGTGGACCAAGGCACCAAACCAAAAAAAAAAAAAGGAGAGAAAAGTAGAGACGAGTAGAGAAGTAAAGAAATAAAGAGGTACATAAATGAAGATAGAGTAAAGTAAAGTAGTGAGAAAGAAAAAGAATAACAAAGAATAGGGATAATAAACTTAACTAAGGTAGTGGAATAAAAGTTAAAGAGTGTGTGTGTTTGTTAATGTATGTGTGTTTCATGTTTTAAGTGTGCTGTGTATATGAGTGTGTATATGCGTGGTAGTGGTATGGGCTCAGGCAGCAGTGGACAGGCAGATGTTTCTGGGTTATGGAGGGTTCAGTGGGTGGAGGTCTTTTTTGAGTTGAATGATGTTGTGGAGTCCGACTGTCTTATATGTGGGGAGAGGGAGTTCCAGAGTCTGGGTGCTGAGCAGCTGAAGGCTCGGTCACCCATGGTAATGAGGCGTGACGGTGGGATGGTTAATAGTCCAGCAGAGGTTGAGCGGAGGGAGCGGGAGGGAGTGTATTCATGAAGGAGGTCTTGGAGGTAAGTGGGGGCCAGGTTGTGTAGAGCTTTGTAGGTGAGGAGAAGGTTTTTGTGGTGGATGCGGTGTTGGACAGGGAGCCAGTGAAGTTGGATGAGAACAGGAGTGATGTGGTCAGATGATTTGGTGTGGGTGATGATCCGGGCGGCTGAGTTCTGAATGATTTGCAGTCTGTTGATCAGTTTGGTGGGGAGTCCGGTGAGGAGGGCGTTGCAATAATCAATACGGGAAGTGACGAATGAGTGAACCAGGATTTCGGTGCTGGATTGGGACAGTGATGGGCGGAGTCTGGAGATGTTGCGGAGGTGGAAGAATGCAGTCCGGGTGATGTTTTGAATGTGAAGTGCGAATGAGAGGGTGCTGTCCAGAATGACGCCGAGGCTCTTGACTTGGGGTGAGAAGGGTACAGGGAGTCCATATGAAGGTCTTCATAATACACAGAAGGTCAGCACCCCATGCCTCTGAGCAACGCTATCTCCTTCTGCCGGTTCATGAAGAGAACTTCAGCTTTTCATAGAGAGGTGACAGTAACGTTCCTTTTTTCTTCATGAGAAAGTGAAACTCGTCACGTTTGTCTGGACGTGACTGAGGTGAATTGGCAGGGACACGCACAGCAACACAGATTAAGGAGAGCAGGAGTGAAGTCACAAGAGTCAGTCTTATAAAAGAGGTAACAATAATGAGTTAGGATGTTTTTACACACTCCTGTTTCTCTGTTTTCTAATGAACTCAAAAGTTCCAGAGGAGCAAAAGATGTTTACGAGGAAAGGTTTGACCTTTAACCAACATCACTGCCCAGTTCAACAGAACATTTCATGTTCACAGCTGATAATGAGACAATTGTCCCAGAGGACCAATTATGTCTTCAACTCTGTCCCTGTGTGTTTTCATATCCAGTTTCCAGTTTTACACAGATTTGATTAACAGCATCTGTAACTCTGATGATGATGATGATGATGATGATGATGAGGATGCCCGCCTGCATCAGGTTCAGGGATAACTTGTTTGAGTCACTGCGTCTGAAGGCCTTTACTTTCATGTTTCAAATGTTAACCATTAAGCAAGATCAGGGTCTACCATACCAAACATGACTGAAGCAAACTGCTTGGTGTAACTGCATCAGTCCTGTGAGACGTACCTGTGTTTGGGTCCACAGAGAAGTACGGGTGTCCCTGGCTGATGCTGTACACCAGTTTGGCACTGTTGCCGTACATGCTGTCGTCAGCGTCTGTAGCTGTCACCTGGATGACCGACGTACCTGAGGGGTAAACATGGACATGACCGTTACAATCACGACATCACGTTACTCAGCAGTTTTGAGGAATCACAGTGGGACCGATCTTACCGATATCCGACCTCTCGGGTACGCTGCCGATGTAAACCTCCTTATCGAACTGCGGCTCGTTGTCGTTGATGTCGTGGAGTTTGATGGTGAACTCGGTTTCTGGCTCCAGTTTGATCCCGGTCCGTTTGTTGACCACCGTGGCTTTGAGGATGTAGAAAGATTTCTCCTCTCGGTCCAGACGGCGAGTGGCGTGCAGGTCGCCATTATTCTCATCAATGACAAAGACGGTGCCGGCCCCCTCTCCGGACAGGATGTACTTCACTACACCGATCCCACGGTCCTGGTCCGACTGGAGCTGCAGGAAGATACACACACAGGGAGGGGCTTGTTTATCCTCTTATCATAGTTCAGTAATATAAGAGAGAGAGAGAGAGAGAGAGAGAGAGAGAGAGAGAGAGAGAGAGATACTGAAATTTCCTCTCTGAGTCAGGGCTCTTTAGTTGCTGTGCTCTCAGCGCTCTGAGCGTCAAGTAGTTCAACTTTTGGAGGGCCGCCATACCCATCAATGTCACGTCTGTCTCAACCAATCAGAATCAAGAATGGATGGGACCCATGACGCCAACTTTATCAACTCCATTGGGGAGAAACTAACGCCATTATTCTCATCAATGACAAAGACGGTGCCGGCCCCCTCTCCGGACAGGATGTACTTCACTACACCGATCCCACGGCCCTGGTCCGACTTGAGCTGCAGAGAGAGAGAGATACTGAAATCTCCTCTCTGAGTCAGGGCTCTTTAGTTGCTGTGCTCTCATGACACCAACTTTATCAACTCCAATGGGGAGAAACTAACAACACTCATTATATTCAGGGTACAACTTCCATGTCTAGAGCTGCTGCTAACTGCTCATGCTACAACACAACTTCTACAAGATGTGCCGGTGTCAACCATAGACTGTTAATAAAAATGGACAGCGTTGCTCCGCCTCTTCCCGTTGTACGGTTCTGAAGCCAAAAAATCCCGCTCCTGGGCGCCGCCATTGTGCAGCCAGAGCCTCTAAAGCCACTGTAATAAGCTCCACCCTACAGCGTAACGTCACAAGACGCTGTGTGTCCTTTGAATTTCACTCCACGGCGGCTGTGAATCAAAGGAAACAGGAAGTAAAACCCTGTTTTTTAAACTCTAATAACTAACGAAAAAGAAACTTTTCAGGAAAAAGAGGCCTTGAACACAAAACAGTCAAATACTAACTACATATCACCACAGCATACCGATGTGAGAAACATTCGTACGACGTGTATTTATTTTTTAAAGTTTGACGGATTTTTTTTTACCTATACTGCAGCCAGCCACCAGGGGGCAGACACACTGCTGAAAGCCTCCCCACCAGCCACCGGAACCTCTCCTTTGGTGTCAACCAACAGAAACAAGGTGTTGCTTTTGATCCTCTGAGTTTGTAGACTTTAACTCCTCTGAGTTAAGAGAGAGGCCAAAGTGTGTGAGAGAGTGTGTCCTCGACGTCAAGCACCAAATCCCAACAAATGTTCTCCTCAGACTCTTTCCAAACAGAGCAGGTCTAGACCGTACTCTATGTTCTATTATTAACAAAGACCCAACATCAAGACCGGATAAGATCCAGTCTAAGGATGTATATTTCAAGTATTTTCTGTGATCGATCTTTGGGAATGTTAATGATCAATTATCGATTAATCATTTCAAAAATATGTTTTCCATCAAAAATGATGCCAAATGCGTTCTTTCCACCTGAATCAAATTTCCCTTCATGACACAATGTATATAACTGACAGTATTGAATATCTACAGATCGTATTGAGGTGTTCAAAATGTTAAACACACTGAGTATCAACATGTGGAGCAGGTTCATAATCTCTGCAGACATACAGTCATAAAAGTGAAGGCTCAGACTTCAACAAGGGAAATGAACAGAAACATATTTCAGACTCACAGAGTCCAGTTTTCTGTCTACTCGTTATTATTGAGAAAAATAAGCATGTGAACACGATCAGGTGTCATCCGGGAGCGCAACCGGGTCAGAATCAATCCAGCGGCAGAGAAAAAGCGCTCATGGAGACCTGTCACTCAGCTGCAGCCGCCAGCTGAGCATCTCTGCTGTGAGCAACACCTTCAGTCAGCTGAGTCACATCCAAACATGCTTTAAACTTAAAACACCTCCCTGATAGCTGAACCAAATATGAGACCACATGATGTTTGTTCCACGTGATAGAAAATCAAAACAAAACAATGTGTTTGAGTAAGTTCTTAACAATCAATTAATCAATACTCAATTACTTGTTTACATCCCTAATCCAGTCCCATTTTACATACAGGACTCAGTCTGATCTCATCTTAATCCACCATGAGCAGAGCACTTTGCAGCATTTAGCAAGTTACAGTGGCAAGGACAAACTTCCTTTAACAGGCAGAAACCTCCAGCAGGACCAGACTCATGTTAGACACCCATCTGCTGAGACCGTGTTGGGGTTGGAAAGAATAAGTAAATATAGATACTGTCTTAATTCCTCTTTGTTTTGGTTTACACTTTCATTGTTAAAATTTGAACGCTTTCAATCTGTAATCAAAACGAGTCCAGCAGCCTTCATCAGTATTTATTCTCCTGATGACGTCACTTCTTTGTTTTCCCATGTTAAACGTTTGAATGCTACACATCCTCAGAATCTGTACAACCTTAAAGGTGACATATCACGCTTTTTTCATCAATATATATTGGTCTAAGAGGTCCCCAAAACATGTCTTTAAAGTTTAGGCTCAAAAAAACACTTTGAAATCAGATTTTGGTCTGCCTGAAAAACCCTCTTCTTCAGTCCTCCTCAGAACACTCTGTTTTCCCTCTGACCACGCCCCCTCAGGAAGTGGATGTGACCTCGGCTCTCCAGCACGTTGATCTAATGTTTACATGTTGGCTGAATATACACGGCTGCTCAGAGATCACGTTACTTCAACCCTCTGAATCTGATCCAGAATCTGATTCTGACGGAGAGGCGCCTGTAGCAGGACCTTTCTGAACCATTGGTCACAGATTTAGTGTTTCTTGTTGTTTTATTTATCAGTATGTCGACGTGTGTCTTGGTACACAGCTGCGAACATGTAGCTATGTGGCTATGCTAACTAGCGCTAGCACTTATCCATGATAAATAAAAATCATCCACTAGATCTTCAATTCTGCAGACGTGGGGAGTAAAACCGACCTCTACAGCAGGACCTTTCTGAAGGATTGGTCACAGATTTAGTGTTCTTGTTGTTTTTTTTATCAGTATGTCGACGTGTGTCTTGGTACACAGCTGCGAACATGTAGCTATGTGGCTATGCTAACTAGCGCTAGCACTTATCCATGAAAAATAAAAATCATCCACTAGATCTTCAAATCTGCAGACGTCGGGAGTAAAACCGACCTTTGTGTTTATTAAGACAGCCTACAACTAGCATGCCTCCCTCCTAAGCTCCTTGTTAGCACACATGTGTGCAGGTAATGAAATACAGTCTATGGGCTGAACAAGCTCCGAGCTCTGACTCCGTGACAGACCGGATATTGTCGTGACGTAACAAAAACACTGAAGTCTGAAACGGCTCGTTTCACACACATTTACAGAAAGGTGGAGAAATCAGAACAGGGACAGAATGGATTCTTTTCATTTTCAGGGGGTTTGTAGACATGCCAGGGACACATATTTCAGGTAGAGAACCATTAAAAAGTCCATTTTGCATGATATGTCACCTTTAATGCAGAGTGTGTGTAAATAATAAACGGATCGTTAGTGGTAAGGAGTTCCAGAGATTAAGGCTGCACGGCTGAAAGCTTGAGATCCCATGTTGGTTGGGCGAGCATGTGGTACAGTGAGGAGCATGGAGGAAGAAGATCTGAGAGTGCGGGTAGGAGTGTATGTTTGAAGGAGATCAGAGAGGTGTGGAGGTTATGGGGAGCTTTGAATGTGAGCAGAAGGATCTTAAAGTCTATGCGGTATTTGATGGGCAGCCAGTGGAGTTGCTGTAGGACAGGGGCGATGTGTTTGATGGAGGGGTTTCTGGTTGTGATCCGGGCAGCTGGACCAGTTGAAGTTTATGTAGAAGTTTGTGGGGAAGACCGAAGAGGAGGGAGTTGCAATCATCAATACAAGAGGTGACTAGGGGATTGACGAGAATAGCAGTGTAGTTGTAGGTGTGAGGGACAGGCGGAGGCGGTTGATATTGCGCAGGTGGAAATAAGCAGACCGACTGACATTATTGATGTGGGCTTTGAAGGAGAGTGTACTGTCCAGGATGACACCCAGACTCTTGACTAAGAAGGGACTGTGGAGTTGTTGATTCATGAACTTCATGCAGACAGTCTGTGAGGGAAGAAGGTGGAAGGACTGAGTTTGGTTTCGAGGACAGATAGAGCTGGGTGTCATCAGCGTAGCAGTGGAAGTGAATACCCAATTGTCTGAAGATGTGACCTAGAGGTAAGAGGTAGATAATGAACAGGAGGGGGCCCAGGACAGATCCCTGGGGAACGCCGGAAGTTACAGGGGAGGGTTCTGATTTGTAGTTTTTTAGCTGGACAAACTGGGTGCGACCGGTACTCCCTGTCACCGGATCCGTACAGACTTTGTCCATGTAGAATATATCTATCAATGAGCGGAGTATGAGGGTGTTTAGATGATTTATGTTGGCAATATGAATGCAGGGGCTAAATTTGTAATTTCCTCCCTGGAATGTCCTTCCCTTGAGCATTTTCCAGATAAACTGAGGCATGTTAAAAAACAGGGTCAGTTTTCCAGCAGTTAAATTAATGTGTGATCTCAACTGGATTCTTCAAACCATAAATCAAATCTCAAATTAATAAACAGACTAAAAACAACCCCTCTGTGTCTCAGTGTGCAGCAGCAGAAGATCTGAACGCTCTCACATCGTTGTGTTGGAGCATTTTCTGCTTGACTCCAGCCTGTTTAAATTTAAACTCTCTGGTAAAGTTTTCTTATATCTCTGTATAGGCGGAGCACTTTGATGGTACATAGAGGGAGGGAAAAAAAAGGGCGGACAGCTGAGTGGATCACAGTGACAGGTTTATATAAGAACACAGCAGAGAAGAGCAAAGGCAGAAAGACCAAACAAAGAGAGAGCTGAAGGCTGGCGAGACAAAACAAGACTCCTCTGAAGGCTGAAGAGAGAGCAGAGTTTGTGTTGTGCCTGAAGGAGTCCACATCTATCAGATCTGCTCTGATATCTGCTGCTTTCCTCTCGTACCTGCAGAGATGACCCGCCCTCCCTCCGTCTCTCTATCCTGACTGTGTCTGTCTCTCCACCTCCAGTGGCTCAGTGTTCACCTCATGCCTTCATCCTGCTTCACTCCTCCAGGCCAGGTGTTAGGGTGAGCCTTTGATTGTGCAGGCATACGTGTGTGTGTGTGTGTGTGTGTGTGTGTGTGTGTGTGTGTGTGTGTGTGTGTGTGTTTGTGTGTGTGTGGGAACGAGCCAATACTGCTGAAACTCTCCCCACTACCTGTCGAAGGTGTGAGCTGCGTGCGGAGGATCCGGACAGGTTTATGAGAGGTCTCATATTGTTATTTGATCAGACCTGATTCTACCTGTCTTAAGGTGGATCTGAAGTGATGAAACCTGCCCTGGTTTCCCACGAACAGATGTGCAGCAGGAACTGAAAGCCCACTTCATTTGAATTCCACACAGGTATACGATCATGATTATTATGTTAGTGAATCACGGCAGAGATGTGGGCTGTCGGTAGCAGCCTCTCTTAGGTGTGACCAACAGATTCTTGAGAGTTTGGAGGTGTGAGTGTGAAGAACGCGAGCTGTGAAAGTGTGGAAGCAGCTCAGGGTGTTGCTGTGGACTCAATTTGTTGCACTTCATTGACAACATCCAGAGTCTCTGAGTTATTTCTCTTCAGTGGGGAGGAGCTGGAAACCTGTCAGCACACCGTACAGCCTATTCACACCTCGCATCAAACCCTCCTGTGTGATCTGATCGCATGTGGACAGCTCTGTCTGTGAATTATTTTCTGAAGAGACGGTTCAGACGATATTAATATTACCAGTTTTTGCTCAAATAAGGACATGACTGACAGGTGAGAACACATAGCTGTTGGCTCAGAGGCTCAAACCCCGCCCCTTTACCTCACACTCTTTTGGATGAGTTCAGCATTTTCAATATGGCTCCCGCCGACGATTGGCTTCAAGACAGCGCTTCAGAAACAGATGAGTGACGTCACGGAGACTATGTCCATTATTTATAAAGTCTATGATGTGAAGCAGATAAAGATGGACAGTGTGGCTGCATGTCACACACACGTCATTAATACAACACTAATCTACATGGTGAACACACACAGACACAGAGGAACAGACACAGACGTCAGGATAGTTTTTCTTTTGCATGTACGGCACAGATTGTTCTTGTGCTCTGATATTTAAAAAACAGCTTCTTAAATAGTTTTTACTGATCAAAGCACTCAACCTAATTTAATAAAAAAAAAGTATATATATATATATATATATAGAGAGAGAGAGAAGCGAGGAGACAAATTAATTGCTGTGATTTGAAGAACTTTCTAATGTCTCTCTGCAGCTCAGTGGTTCATCAGTGAAGAGTAAAAAGTCCACGGCTGAATGGACTGAGTAAAAACCAAGATCTGTGTGATTAACAGGACCACAGTAACCCCCAATTTATACAGGAGGTGCAGCGTCACAGCCAATACATTCCTATTCTAGTCAATGCTCTAGAGCAGGGGTTCCCAAACTTTTCAGCCCGCGACCCCCACTGTCCCTCGAAGTGATTTAATGTGGCTTCATTTAGCTGGTCTGGAGAAAGTTAGCCTACCTATATGAGGATGTGTCTGTGTTTCATGTGCTGTTATGAATTAACCTGCTGCTGATGATGCTTTTGATAATTAACTGTTCACTAAACCTAAACTTAGGAGTCATCTGGAGAAAAGAAAGGCAGAAAACTCATTACATTTTCTATTTTCAAGGTTTTATTTCAGGGTTAGCTACTATTATTGGTGATATTTTTTACTATAATGGGTCAAATTTACTATTTTTAGATAACTTGAAAAAAAAACAATCTAGAAGACATCTCACAACCCCCCATTTGTGTCTCGCGACCCCCCTGGGACTTTAAGATGATCACTGTGTCAGAAGGTAACAGGACTTTAAGATGATCACTGTGTCAGAAGATAACAGGACTTTAAGATGATCACTGTGTCAGAAGGTAACAGGACTTTAAGATGATCACTGTGTCAGAAGGTAACAGGACTTTAAGATGATCACTGTGTCAGAAGGTAACAGGACTTTAAGATGATCACTGTGTCAGAAGGTAACAGGACTTTAAGATGATCACTGTGTCAGAAGGTAACAGGACTTTAAGATGATCACTGTGTCAGAAGGTAACAGGACTTTAAGATGATCACTGTGTCAGAAGGTAACAGGACTTTAAGATGATCACTGTGTCAGAAGATAACAGGACTTTAAGATGATCACTGTGTCAGAAGGTAACAGGACTTTAAGATGATCACTGTGTCAGAAGGTAACAGGACTTTAAGATGATCACTGTGTCAGAAGGTAACAGGACTTTAAGATGATCACTGTGTCAGAAGGTAACAGGACTTTAAGATGATCCAGGGTTCCCACTCTTTTCCAGAGATCATTTTCCAGGAAAATTTAGTTCCTAAATAATCTTATATGTTCCTCTCAGTGGAAGTCCACATTGAAAGTCTATGGCTATCCATGAAATCACCTCTTACATGCTTAAAAATTATAGCAAATTGATTATAGAACAATGCAACCACAGATGTACAGCACTTCACTTTATTAGTGCAACCAAGCAACAATGATGGGCAACTCAGCTTTCTATTCTCAAAAAATATAAAATTAGTTAAGAAAAAAACAAAAGAGCCAGCAAAGGACTCTGGAAGCTGCCTTACTGAAATAAATAAATAAATAATAATCCGAGGAGCAGTGCATAAATTGACCTAAATAGAACTAAATGACAAAAATGGCCACAAATGTTGAATGGAGATGTGTTTTTTTAACTTTGTCAGGTCGCACGCAGTCATGTTGGAATAATTTTCCAGGACAATATGTGATTTTCCAGGACATTTTACTTTTTCTCCCATTTTCCAGGTGTTTTCCAAGACTGGAAAACTAGTCAACTATTTTCCAGGTTTTCCAGGACGCGTGGGAACCCTGATGATCACTGTGTCAGAAGGTAACAGGACTTTAAGATGATCACTGTATCAGAAGGTAACAGGACTTTAAGATGATCACTGTGTCAGAAGGTAACAGGACTTTAAGATGATCACTGTGTCAGAAGGTAACAGGACTTTAAGATGATCACTGTGTCAGAAGGTAACAGGACTTTAAGATGATCACTGTGTCAGAAGGTAACAGGACTTTAAGATGATCACTGTGTCAGAAGGTAACAGGACTTTAAGATGATCACTGTGTCAGAAGGTAACAGGACTTTAAGATGATCACTGTATCAGAAGGTAACAGGACTTTAAGATGATCACTGTATCAGAAGGTAACAGGACTTTAAGAAGGTAACAGGACTTTAAGATGATCACTGTGTCAGAAGGTAACAGGACTTTAAGATGATCACTGTGTCAGAAGGTAACAGGACTTTAAGATGATCACTGTGTCAGAAGGTAACAGAACTTTAAGATGATCACTGTGTCAGAAGGTAACAGGACTTTAACATGATCACTGTGTCAGAAGGTAACAGGACTTTAAGATGATCACTGTGTCAGAAGGTAACAGGACTTTAAGATGATCACTGTGTCAGAAGGTAACAGGACTTTAAGATGATCACTGTATCAGAAGGTAACAGGACTTTAAGATGATCACTGTGTCAGAAGGTATCAGGACTTTAAGATGATCACTGTGTCAGAAGGTAACAGGACTTTAAGATGATCACTGTGTCAGAAGGTAACAGGACTTTAAGATGATCACTGTGTCAGAAGGTAACAGGACTTTAAGATGATCACTGTGTCAGAAGGTAACAGGACTTTAAGATGATCACTGTGTCAGAAGGTAACAGGACAACAAAGTAGAGCAGAATTATTCATGTTAAACTAAACTTTATAGTTATGCAGCATACTCAGTGATGATTAAAGCACACAAGTAATAGAATACTATCTAAATGATTGAAACACAGAAAGGCTCTGTGACCTGTTGTTTGTATGTGGTTCTCTCTATGCTGGACCCAGCTGATCCTGGCTGCTCTGAGCTGAGCTACGCTCCAAACACGCGTCCTATGTGGCAGGGTGCAAGCCCTCGGACGGAGCAAACACAATGATATTCATGTCTCCCTGAAGAGGCAGGCATCGACACTCAATGTCTGCGACACTGCCTCCGTGTAGCTGTGTATTTCCATGTGGAAAATACGAGCCAGGGCAGCACCTGCAGCCGCGACAGAACCAGCACGTCTGCAACAGCACCCAAACAACTCATGTCACAGGTGCAGCTGATTTAATGTCAAAACTATTACCCAGTCAAAAATCTTTTCTTTCATTTATAATACGTCTTCCTTTAATCCACAATCATCTGTTGACCCCAGAGATGATCTGTATGGGATTATCTCGTGTGAGAACAAAGTGAACTGTCCCAGACCCTGACGCAGAGCGGCTGAAATCACACTGAACCATCATAAACAACTCTGAGAAGAGTCTCAGCAGAGGATCTTTCAAATGAGACAAAAATGAAAGGCGAACGGTCGTTAACTCAGCGTCATGGTTGCCATGGTTATTCAGATTGTGCAGCTTTTTTTTTGTGGCCAAAGACACAAAAGAACACACACACACACACACACACACACACACACACACACACACACACACACACACACACACACACACACACACACACACACTGCTGAAACAATGTGGGGAAGAGACTGCACCACAGTTTCTTTTCGATCCAGTCATGTGATTCTGTGCTGACGGTGATGCAGGCTTTCGACCAAGAGTTCCTGGGTCTTTCAGCCCCCAGAACTACTTTCCCCTGAACTAAAAGGTTCCTGTGCCCCCATTGTTGTCTGTGTTTTGACCGCAGGCTGAAGTCCCGGGTAGATTGTGTAAATCAGGCCAGTGACGTATGGAGGGAAAAAAAGTAAATGCACTACACCACCAGACCAGTAGAGGGCAGTAAAACAAAGAAGAATGCCATTCATCACAGATGACACCATATAAGCAGACGGACAGGCAGGTATCATTATGAGCAACACAACAGTTAGCCTGTTAGCATGAAGAGACTCAGCTGGTCTGTTTTAGATGGTGCTATATTTCATCACAGATGGATTCACTGAATCAACACGTGAGAGGAGATAAGCGCGAGTAGCAAAGACGTTTCAACACGGCTTTAAAATCCTTTTGAACTCAAAAAGCCGTGGCAGAGATCGGCCGGTGTTTTGGTTTAAACAGCGACCCTGTTAACTGGAGACTCTCAGCCGGATGCATCCCTCATAAACGTCTTTAGACGATCATTAAATATCTGATGAGGATATTTTGAAATCTTAATAAAAACTAAACTAGTTTGCATTCCCAGGAACTCCCTCTGTGTTTCAACAGCTGTGTAAACTCCACAAACACTGACACATTCAGCTTTGCAGGCCCTGCCCCCCTGAAAGTCCCGGGACCTTTGAAAAGTACTCGCCCCTAGCAGGGGCTTTTTAGGGGGGCGATTAACTACCCCTGAACTAAATATAGACCCTGGTTCCTCATGTCAAAACGCACGTAGTTCAGGGTGCGGTGGAAAAGCGCCTTTTGTGTTTATGGGTGTTTGTAATAAACAGCATGAATGAAAACTTGTATCGCCTAACTTGCCGATAATCATCTTATGTTTGTTTGGTTTGAAACGTATAATAACGACGAGCCAACATCTTTAAACATGTTAGTTCTAGGATGAGGTCTGGGTTGACCCATGACGGTTTGACTCCTGCAGTGACATGAGGAACTTTTGGATGAACTTTAGAAGGACGGGTGTTCTGCAGCAGTCAGCGGGTCACACAGCCGACAGGTCTTAATGTGCACAGGCAGATACTGCAGCTGTCAATCATGCAGTAATATTTTTGGTATCACTCCAGGGTCACATTTATAAATTAGCAGTGATCCAAGGATCATTATTCACATACGCAGCAGAAGCACAGGACTCATATTTCCTTGATTCAGTGGCATTACACATTCACTGTGTGAGACTTTGTTAAGAAGAGAAATAAGTGAGCTTTGCAGCACAGCCACCGCAGCATGTCCTCTTATCATAACCAAAAACTGAGAGAGCGGGTCAGGCTCTGAGCTCTCTGTTCTTTCAAACTCTCTTTCCTGCACATACCAATGAGGAAGAAGAGTGCTGACTCTCAGCCTCTCCTTCTTCCTCCTCAAAAAAAACACAAATCTGCAGACTTGGCCTGTTGGAGTTTTGCTGGGTTGTCAATGAGAGGATTTTCCTTTCAACTTAATATCTCTGTTCCCACAGAAGTCCTGTTCCTCTGAACACAGTAAAAAAAAAACTGCTAAATCCAAGGTCTGCTCTAGGTATTGATGTCGTTACAATGCAGAAGCCTCTTTGAAATGAGGCTACGTTCAGGTGTGCTCAGGAGAACTGCCAGTGCTACATACTACAGTTTGGATGTAACATACTGAGGGTCAGTGAATGTGGAAGTTAAAGCTGTTTTATTAGTGTTTCAGCTTCTTACTTATGTCCACAGCTGATACTAATGTGAGCAAAATATACAGTTGTGCTTATAAGTTTACATACCCTCACAGAATTTGTGATTTTTTTGGGTCAGTTTTCAGAGAATATGAATAAGAGAAACGCTTTTTTTTCACTCATGGTTAGTGGTTGGGTGAAGCAACGTTTTTTTAGCAAACAACTGTGTTTACTCTTTTTTATTTCACAATGACAAGAAACCATAAATTCTGCCAGGGTATGTAAACTTATGAGCACAACTGTAACTCTTAAATATCATCACATCTTAAACACTCATGGAGGGATGAGCATCCATCTTTAAAGGATGTTGGGAGATCAAATTGGTCTCATGTTTTTTCTCCCTCAAAGCAAAACTGTGTCTCTTATGTCTATTGAAAAAGCAAAGTCTCCAGTATTCAAACAAAATGCAATAAATAAATAAAGTGCATCGTCATGGCGAAGGAAGCCAACATGACCCACTCACCCATCCGTGTCTGGACTAACCATTAAAGCCTTCACTTTGGCTTTTTGTCCATCCCGTGTTTGTTGCTACATTAATCAGTAATCATCAGCCTTACTTTTTAAAATGGACTTTTAATGTGGACATTTATTTAAGGAGCGATAATGTCTTCTGCCAGATGAGCCTTCACATACCCCTTTTTGACCAACGAGAACCTGGTTCAGAGCTGGTTCAATAAGCGAACCGACTCGGCACCAGTTTGTTTTTCCACCCCCTAAAGCCCATGGAGGATCCACGTCATGATGTCACTTCTACGTGACCGCTTTTCCCAGCAGCGTCAGCTCCAACTTTCCCTCACAATAACAACCATGGTGGACAACAACAACAACATAGCATACTGGTGGGTGTTTCTCCTGGCTTTTCATAATCACATGAGGTCCCTTGGAATCCATCAGCTTCGTCTTTGTTATCTTTTCCCTGCAGGAAAATGGCGGAAACTAGTTTTGTTTGCCTTTTTGGTCATAGCAAAACCTGCCCTTCGCCCCTGATATTAGCAGTTTGGGGTTCTAGACCAGCAAAGAGTTGGTGCTGCTCTGGAACCTGTTTTGCTGGCCAGGAGTCGGTTCTCTGGCAGTCGAAATACAAAAAACTGGTTCTTAATTGAGCACCGGCTCCAAACCGGCCCTGAAACTGCCTTGGTGGAAAAGGGGTAATATGGAGAAGATGTTGGAGCTGTAGAGAGGGGAGGTAGACAAAGATAAGGAATAATGGGATCATAGTTTACTTACTAAAAAATAACTTAACCTGATGCACTTTAACTGATGGATTCTGTTGCAGCCACTGCTGCATGTTTCACTGCTGCAGGCTGAAGAAAGTGACAGATCCACCCTTTAAATGAAGACACCTGGTGGCCGCATGAACATCCTCACTGTAGCAGCGACACCTGAACGTTTTCTGCAGGACTCCTTTAAGTGTGTGTATGAACAAACGCAGGGATGCTGTATCACCCTGGATGGAAATGGTTCCTCTGGTGCAGAATAATGATTCTAATTTAACTTCAGTCCCTGTTTACGCCGGACCGGCTCCTACTGGGGCGATGACGGATTATTCTGGAACAACTTTAACACCAGAAACAACATTTTGCTCTGCTCTGTGTAAGACTCGTCCACACTTTAACCAGGTTTCAAAGACACCAGATGTTTTTAACCCTCTGGCTTTTCCTGATCACTGGTAACACTACACTTAACCACACACACACACACATACACACACACACACACACACACACACACACACACACACAACACATTAGAGACTGTGAGTGCAGATCAGCCGAGAGGAGGGAGGGATCATACTTCATCAGGATTATGTCCCTGTGACCAAACTACTACAACAACAACAACAACAGAAACAACAGAGGCTTTCTGTGAGACTCAAACCAGGCTCATCTCTGCGTCGACACAAACCGGGGCCGTGCCGCGGAATCGTTACAAGCCTGTGTGCTTCATATCCTCTATTTCTCCAGCGCTCCCTTTTTCTCCCTCCACTTTAGTGAGGGATTATTTTGGAGAACTGGGATGTTGTGATGCTGAACAGCTTGTGGAACAGATGTGGTGATAATGCAGCACAAAGCAGGGTGAGCATCGCAGGGAGCGCAAAGCCAAACTGCTCCTGTCAAAGAGTCTGTGACACTCATTTACAGCTCAAACACCAGCTATAAATATGATCCCAGCGCTGCCTCTGTAAAGGCCACAATCAGTATTAAACACAGTGTTTAATATGATGTCAGCTGGAGGGTGGGTATTAATATGACAATGGTTCAACATGAAAATAAGAGGCTGTATGGTGCCCGGTTAAAGCTGGTCAAATGAGCAGAGTTCAAATCTGATTCATCAGACGCCAGGCAGGGCTGAAGCTGAGCTGCTGCTAACCATGTTAGAGAGAGTATTTTGGGGCTCTTGTTTTCACTTGATGGAGTCATGGGGGAGCTGATTGAGAATTGGGCCACCAGGACGCTCCATACCCCAATTTTTCTCTGGAGTACTCCAGGTAACACATTCAGTTTAAAGGCCTCCGCAGGTCTCTGCAACTAGAAATATATGAACCTGTGTGAGACGGAACTGGGATACTCCTGAAGCCTCCCAGTTTACAATAACCTCAATGTGTCCTTCCTCACACTGTGCCCTGTATCCTCTGCCTCTGTGGACTGATGGAGTCATTATACCGGCAGGAGATAGCCCATTTACAGAGTCTGTGATACAATATCTGAAACCAGCATCAGATCTCAGACCACTCTGGTCCAGCTCAGGTCCTCTCTATGGCTCAGAAAAATCTCAGAGCTAAGTTGGTGTTTTTATCTTGTTTCTTGTAAAAAATATTTCATTCAACTTTATATAACTTACATAACTTCACTCTCACTGAGGGGGAGAGAAAATATACTTCAAGGTTCTTGAAATATTAAACTTTTCTCACCCCCTGGCAGCACCTCAGGTCTTATTTTTTACTCATCATATCTTTAAGTTTTGAGTTTAATAAGATACATTTTTTACAAGGAATTAAATCAAAAACACTCTGTTTTTAATATCGAATGCTTTCCTGGATCTTCACTCAGTGTAAATGGACGATTCTTTCAAATTATTATTAACAAAGTCAGGTGTGAAGTTTAACGCAGGACTGATGGGGCATTAATGAGACGGCTGACCACACCTTCAGCTCGTCTGCTCCGCTCCAGATAATAAAATGTCACATGGATGTATTTTCCATCTTTTTGTGTTCACTTTGAAATATTGTAGAGCGGGTCAAACCACACACCCCTGCAGCTCTGTCTGTATCAGGCAATCAGACTTTATTTATAAAGCACTTTTCATACAGTGACATTGTAACACAAAGTGCTGTACGTAAAAAAAACTTCAAATAGAATACATTAAAAAATATGAATATATAAATATAAAAATAAAAAGAACCCCCCATCCTAATCCCAACCCCAGTCCCGACCCCAAACCCACCCCACAATCCTAAGGTTAAAAACACAATATATGCAATAATAATAATAATAATAATAATAATAATAATAATAATAATAATAATAAAAATAAATGAATAAATGAAAAATATAAAAGAAGTTTCTGAACGAACTGAAGAAACGCTCTCATGATATCTTAATGAAGAAACACTGGAGGAAACAAGATGTTAAAACTCAACACAGGAAATTAAACTCACCAAAATAAAATACATTTCTAAGATAATAAAACACTAAAATATTAAACCATTAAAAGAAAATAAGATGCTATACTTCAAATAAATAAATAAATAAATAAATAAATAAATATAGAGTGACAAAAAATGTAACTACATAATAAATAAATGAATAAATAAATACATTCATAAAATAAAATAGATAAATAAAAAGTTACTAACATTTGAACAAGATAAGAAATAAATGAATAAATTAATTAATTAATGAATGGATGAATAAATGAATGAATAAATAAATAAATAAATGAATGAATAAATAAATAAATGAATGAATGAATGAATGAATGAATGAATGAATAAATAAATAAATAAATAAATAAATGAATGGATGAATGAATGAATGAATAAATGAATGAATGAATGAATGAATAAATGAATGAATGAATGAATAAATGAATGAATAAATAAATAAATGAATAATGAATAAATAAATAAATGAATGAATGAATGAATAAATGAATACATAAATTAATTAATTAATGGATGAATGAATGAATGAATGAATAAATAAATGAATGAATGAATAAATGAATGAATGAATGAATAAATGAATGAATGAATGAATAAATAAATAAATGAATGAATGAATAAATACATAAATAAAGACTGACAACAAATTTAACTAGATAATAAATGAATAAATAAATTCATAAAATAAAATAGATAAATAAAAAGTTACTAACATTTGAACAAGATAAGAAATAAATTAATAAATTAATAAATTAATGAATGGATGAATGAATGAATGAATGAATAAATAAATAAATAAATAAATAAAGTAAGTAAGGTGAAATAAAACTGTTATAATAATAAAACTCAGTTAAAACTGAGACTAAAAAGGTTGTTCTTGAGTTTGCTTTTAAAAATATTTCTGCTCTGTGCAGTCTTTACATCACAGCCTCCTCTTCCTACAGCATAGGTAAATAGATGAAGGTGTTCTTCAGTTTCTTTACAAAGTCATACCACCAACTAGAGGCCTGGCATGCACTCTGCAGCAGTTCCAGTTGTTTTTACGGATCGTGTGCACACACGTTTTCACATGTGAAGACTTTTTTGAATGCAAAGGAGAGACACATCAACCTCCTGTACTAACCCTTCATTTTACTCCAGTTAAAACCTTGTGAACGTTGTACACTGAAGAGACACAGTTTGTAAAGTTTACAGCCCATTGTGCAGTTCCTCGTGCATTAACCCAGCATCAATAAATGGTTTAGTTAAACATCAGTGCAAAGACTCAACACATAGAGTCTGGGTTTATTCAGGGTGAGGGACGTCCACTTTAAAAGCAGCCTCAACATGTTGAAACCATCCCCAGCTTACAGCAACAAAGCCATGACTCACACATAATCACAGAAAATCATGTAATGTAATCTCCCAAACACAGTTTTTCTGATGTGATTACTGCAGAATGAAACAGACGTTTAGAGAAATGGACTCTGTCCTGATTGGTCCTCAGACTGAGGTATAAAATCCCTCAGTGTCTATCTATACTGCCCACATCTCAGCTGGCATCAGATCTCTCACAGACAGCTTTTGAGCACTCTTCTGCTGCAGCACAAAGTGAAGTATTGGGTTCATCATGTTGGTCTGTTTTATCTATTATTGAGCCTCTGAAACATCAATAACGTCTCTATTTACTGCTGCCTTTCTGTGTCAAATCTGCAGCTTCAGGCGACAGCGAGGAAACGACTGAATGTGCGTCAGCTGTTTGTCTGAGAATCAAGACTCAGCTCATGTCTTCACTTTTTCACTTTTCTTTCCCCTTTGCTCGTCAGTGTACTTTGTGTATCCGCTGCCCCTCACGTCTCCTTCCAGCTGACTTCTTCTTCTTGTCTCTCTCATGCTGTTCTTTTGTTCTTCCTGTCCTCCTCCTCCTCTCAACTTTCCTCTAACAACACCTTTTCTGTTCATATTCTTCACAGTACAAAACCTGTTTCCTTTGCTCCCCCCTCCCCCTCTCTATGCCCTCCTTCCCCTCGTCTCCCCCCCTCCCCCCTCCTTTTGATCCTCTCTGCCTTTTCTCTCCAGCGGTGTTCAGTCTGATTTGATCTGTCAGTCTGCGGGGCTGCTACACCTCCGTGCTTCCTCCTAACACGAGCTGACGAAGCCTGCGGACGTTTCTCCACAGCTTCTCAGAGCTCAGACATTTTCTGGAGTCCGTATGTGTCCCACAGCTCTGATTCTGACACCAGATCTCCACCGGACCTCCGCCAGACCGCTGTCTCTCACTGATTCAGCACCACCTTCATGCTCACAGCAGAAACACGTTTAAATGATACCACAGGAAGAGTTCTTCTGATTGTTGCTTTTATAACTTTTACTGAAAACCCTGCAGCACAGAGCAGATCCAGGGATTCATATCTCTGGACTGTGTGTGATTGAATTTATGTAACATCAGGGATCATATATCAATGTTTAAATTAGAGTTCTGCTACAGGAGCGGTCTGTCAGTGCAGGTCTGTATCAATATATTTGCACATTATATTATTGAGCAATTTCAAACCCTTCTTCTGCCTTTGATCTGTCCAACCTGAGCTTTAAGGTCTGTACGTTCATGAATCATTACAAGTCAGAAAGATATTATAAAGGAATCAATGATAATTTAACAAATCTGAAAGCTCCTGAGAGTAGTTTTTATCTGGTTATGAAACAGACTACATCTCTCTATGGCCTGTTCCTGGTTGTAATGCAGCACTCCCACCAGACGGGGGCTGCAGCATGTCTGAAGAAGACGCATCAGTTTTCTATGATACGGCAGTAGGGCTGAGATTCTGACCCTGGTGGAGTTAGGATGATGTATCCCTGGGATGAGCAGCACCTTGCCCCGCTGCTGGCTAACACAAACAGACGGGGGCGTGGGACAGCACCATATACTTTATAAATAATGGATGTAGTATCTGTGACGTCACCCATCTGTTCCTGAGCGCTGTTTTGAAGCCAATCGTCGGTGGGAGCCATATTGGAAATGCTGAACTCATCCAAACTTAGTGTGAGGTAAAGAGGCGGGGTTTTAGCCTCCTAGCCAACAGCTATGTGTTCCCGCCTGTCAGTCAAGTCCATAGACTGTATATAAAATTGACGTCATCTCGCTCGGCTCAAAGTGAGGCCACTACAAAAACTGCTCCCCCTAGTGGCTGGCTGCAGTATAGGTCAAAAACTCTGTCTCCCTCATTCATTTGAATGGGGCTGCAGTCAAACTTTAAAAAATAAATACACGTGGTACGAATGTTTCTCACATCCGTATGCTGTGGTGATATGTAGTTATTATTTGACTGTTTTTTGTTCAAGGCCTCTTTTTTCTGCAAAGTTTCTTTTTCGTTAGTTATTAGAGTTTAAAAAACGCGTATTTACATCTGGGTTTACTTTGATTGACAGCTGCCGTAGAGAGAAACTCTGTAGGACCTCGGGACAGTACGCTGTAGGGTGGAGCTTGTTACCGTGGAAACACACAAATTCCCTACTGCGCAGACTCTGGCTGCAGAAAATGTACAAGATGGCAGCGTTCTGGAACGGGATATTTAGGCTTCAAAACCGTTCAATGGGAAAAGGAGGAGCGACGCTGTCCATTATATATACAGTCAAGTATGGTCAAGTCAGTTATGTCCTTATTTAGGCACAAACTCATATTCTTACTATCTTCTGAACCGACACGTTAGAAAATAATTCACCCCCCTGTACAGTGTGTGCAAAAGCTGTAGACCCAAGCTGTTTTTTGAACCAGGCTGTAAACATGTTTATTTCTGCTGTAAAGATCATCTTCTTTGAATGGGTGTGTATGTGGTTTCCTGTGTTTCTGCAGCCAGCCTCAAGTGGACGTTCGAGGAACTGCAGTTTTAAACACTTCTGCATTGGCCTCATATTTTTAGACCGGAGGTTTATTTATTTATTTATTCAATTTATTTGTAAAGGGACCATGTACAATATTTAACATAAATGTCACCATCTGATGCATTGTACCAGAGTTAGCTTAAAGCTAATTTACATCTGCAGTCCCTTGGCAGGTCACAATTAAAACATCACATTGTAAAAACACTTGCTTGCACACACACAAGCGCACGCGCACACGCACACACACACACACACACACACACACACACACACACACACAATCAAACAAACAAACAAACAAACAGTATGTATATCAAGTTAAAAGTATCAAATCAGTGGTTGCAGTGTTGAGTGTCCTTTAGCAGACTTTTCAGTTTGGTTTTGAAGCTGCTGAGAGATTCACTGTTCTTAATGTCCTCAGGTAAGGTGTTCCACTGAGTTGTGGCTTTCACAGAAAAAGCTGACTGCCCAAAGGCAGTACGGCGAAAGGGCACATTGCAATTTCTGAACGAAGAGATTCTTGTTGATTAAACGGAGTCCACTGACCGAAAGTTGATAAATTGACGCAGCGGAGGCGGGGCCAAGCCATTTAAAATCTTATACACAAGACACACATTTGAATACAATTTAAAATTCCCAGGTTGCCGCCTGGACGGGACTGGATGGGATGGGTTCAAGTTCATTCAGCTGAAAACTCCACGAGTTCTTAGTTGAGTACATTTTTTAGAGTTGTCATAATATTTATATACTTTTAAGAGCAGTTGAACAGATTCAAAAGATATCACAGTGACATCACACTAAGCAGAAATATACACGCTGTGTTTCTGCTGCAGAGGAATCCATCCTGAACTGGCTTTGTGCTCCGAGTGACACACAAATCAAAAACTGTTCATAGTCCAAATATCCTCTGGAGTGTTAGAAAGTGCATCTCTTTATGTCTGGTACTTACTTATTTGGATGGACATGTTGGTGTGTTTATTTTAAAAAGCTGATGAAGGGGCACCATTGGCCCAGAGGTTTAAGCACGTGCCTCACAGAGGCTAGCAGTCGTGGGTTCGGCTCTCAGCCTCTGTGCTGCATGTCTTCCCCTACTCAATCAATCAATCAATCAATCAATCAATCAATCAATCAATCAATCAATCAATCAATCAATCAATCAATCAATCAATCAATCAATCAATCAATCAATCAATCTTTATTTGTATAGCGCCAAATCACAACAAACGTTATCTCAAGACGCTTTTACAAACATAGGAGGTCTAGACCACTCTATATTAAATTATGAACAGAGACCCAACACCAAGACAGGATAAGACTCAGTCTGACCCCACCTTAATCCATCATGAGCATTGCACATCGCAGTATTTAGCTAGTTACAGCGGCTAGGAAAAACTTCCTTTAACAGGCAGAAACCTCAGGCAGAACCAGACTCATGTTAGACAGCTCTACTCCTGTCTCTCTTCAGCTGTCCTATCTAATAAAAGCCACAATGCCCAAAAATTCAATTTTAAAAAACTGATGAAGACATGTCAAACTTCTTTTATATTTTACTGTGGTCCTGGTTTATCCACTCAGATGACCTTTGTTTCTACAGACACTTGGGTGATGAAACAAATACAGTTTGACTTTGTTAGCTCTCCTTGTGCAGATGTTTCTCTCACAGACGTGGAGCTTGATAAAAAGCATGATGCTCCTGTTCTTTCACGTGAGAGGAGGATGTCAAACACGAAGCGACTGCAGGTCGACTGTCCTGACTGAAGATTCACAAACCGCATCAGGACAGAAGAAATCTTCAGCAGCAGAGGATTCTTACAGCCACCAGATCCTTGTCCGGTCTGTCTCTGATCCGTTACAGCACTGGATCTGATCGGTTTCTATTCTAGTCAATGTGTTAACTTCCACTGGATCTGCTCTGTTGTGTTCCGGCTGCGTCTCTGATCCGACAGATCAGAGTCCTCCAGATCAGATACACAAGACTTCTATTTTTGCTGGATGCCGGAGCACGACGCATCAATCTCAACAGAGCAGATGGAGTGGGACAGGAAGTCAGTTTTCACCAAAACAAAATGAAAACATTTTCAGAATAAAACACTCTGTGTTATCACCAGATCGTATTTCACTTAACTACAACAACAAACCAAAGTCATGATGAGCGGAGCCAGGCCTGGAGTCAACAGGTCAGAGGTTTTCAGAGGACCAGAAAGACAACATGGATGAGGAGAGGAGGAGGAGAATCCTTGATTCAGTGATTAACATGGGAAAACCTCGGTCACATGACTCCAGCTGTCCGGAGGTCCTGCTCCGTGCTGCGTTCTGAAAACACACCCAGTGGGTGTTGACATACGAGAGAGCACGGAGCCAGACCGCAGCGGATCAGAGACAGACCTGACACGGATTTGGGGAAATCCCGTGTTAGAGTCCAAGAGCTCCCTGATATCAGCAGTACAGACATGTATTAATGCTTTTTTAGTCCGTATTGTTCCTGTGATCCACCTCGGTGTCACTGCAGCATATCTGAATCCCGCAGCAGCCCCCCTGCAGAGAGAGCAGTGTGCTGACGGAGCTGGTTTCTCTCTGTGTTTACCTCCATCATGAGGAGGTGCTGTTTGTTTCAGAGCTGACTTTGTTTTGTGCTGCTGTCAGACAGCAGGCTTCACACAGAGCAGCACAACACCTCGCGGCATCTGGCTGCTGATCAAACAGCAGCCCGGCTCTCATCACGCCGCGCTGTGTGCTAACTTCACTAATGGGCCCGAGTGCGAAACCGCTCCTGATGTTACACGCAGCAGCCGCCAACGTCAGGAGAATCCCCACATAACCTCTGTTATCTCTGCACAGGGTGGGCTTATATTACACACCTTATTATAAGAGCAATTACACAGCTTTAATGTTCGGCTTCAGCAGCTCGCCCTCGCTCGCCGCACCTTTACCCACTGTTCTTTCAAAATATTGATCGGTTTGAAAACAGACTGTTTCCTGAACTCACACAGAGGCTGCTCTCCCTTTGATGTCACACCCAGGCATGGAGCCTCAGACTCCTTTTTACGTTTTATTTCTAATGATATTACTTCTAAAAATAAAGGTAAATTATTTATACCTCATTTATATTTATACTCAAGGCCTTCAAGTCTCCAAGGACCCACCAGTTAGGATCCTGTGCAACGTTCTTCTCTTTAGGAGTCTGTTGGACAATGTCACACTACCTGCATTCGTATTCTTACATTCCTGGCACACAGGTAAGATGAAGGTAAGCTTGTGAAGTCTGACCGGTGTACAGGAAGTTCTGTGACAGATATTACATTGTGAAGATCAAAAACTTTTGAGCCTGTTGCAATTTTTTTCCCCACAAAATCTGTGTTATTAAACGACGTGTTGGGCCGTATTTTGTATTCCTGTTTGTCATAGTCATGTGAAATAATGCTGCACCCTTTTCAGGAAGTGTGTCAACATCAGATCATCACCCTCCATGTGATAACTGAGAAGGTAATAAAAGGTAATAAAAAAAACTGAACTGAATGTTATGAAGACAAAATATTCATCACTCTTATTTTTAATCCATCAGTAGACTTAAGGTGCATTTGGACCAAGAGTTCCAGGGTCTTTTAGCCCCCAGAACTACTTTCCCCTGAACTAAAAGGTTCCTGTGCCCCCATTGTTGTCTGTGTTTCGACCGCAGGCTGAAGTCCAGGGTGGATTGTTTAAATCAGGCCAGTGACGTATGGAGAAAAAAAAAAAAATGCACTACACCATCAGACCAGTAGAGGGCAGTAAAACAAAGAGGAATGCCATTCATCACAGATGACACCATAAAAGCAGACGGACAGGCAGGTATCATTATGAGCAACACAACAGTTAGCCTGTTAGCATGAAGAGACTCAGCTGGCGCTGTTTTAGATGGTGCTATATTTCATCACAGATGGATTCACTGAATCAACACGTGAGAGGAGATAAGCGCGAGTAGCAAAGACGTTTCAACACGCCTTTAAAATCCTTTTGAACTCAAAAAGCCGTGGTAGAGATCGACCGGTGTTTTGGTTTAAACAGCGACCCTGTTAACTGGAGACTTTCAGCCGGATGCATCCCTCAAAAACGTCTTTAGACGATCATTAAATATCTGATGAGGATATTTTGAAATCTTGATAAACACTAAACTAGTTTGCATTCCCAGGAACTCCCTCTGTGTTTCAACAGCTGTGTAAACTCCACAAACACTGACACGTTCAGCTGAAGGTCTCCAGTTTACAGGGTCACTTTTAAAACCGTAACACCGGGAGAGACGCATTCACGGTGGGCTGAGAGAAGACTACTGTTACAAGCTGCTAAATCAAGAGAATCACAGCTTCTTCTTTTGAAAAGTACTCACACATACAAAAAAGATAGAACAAATAAAAACTAATGAAAGAAAGAGAAATCAAGTGAATCACAGATGTGTGTGATGTTATTGTGGATAAAAACACTGCGGTTAATCTACCAATCAGACACGTTCAGCATTGCAGGCCCTGCCCCCCGAAAGTCCTGGGACCTTTGAAAAGTACTTTACCCCCTAGCAGGGGCTTCATAGGGGGGAGATTAACTACCCCTGAACTAAATTTAGACCCTGGGTCCACCAGTCGAAATGCACCTAGTTCAAGGGTAAAGTCCCTCTGGTTGAAAAACGCCTTCTGAGCAGACACAGGTGGAACTCTAGCTGGTCACCTTTTATCTGTACTGACATTCTAACAGAAATCACAGCTGCACAAAACACTGAGGGAACATTTTCTTGCAACAGCAGTGTTTATTTAACAACAGAAAGCAGCCATCTGTGTTCTTGTCTTCTCTCAGGAAGCTTCTTTTAAACCACTAAATGTATCTTTAACGTTTATACAATGTTCACTGACTCCTCGTAAATCAGAGCTACATCTGTCCGTGGATTCCTCCTGGTGAACAGATCAGTTATAGCCTGATGAACCCTGTCCTTAGAGGTCCCAGTTTACTTTCGACTAGGGATGTAAATTTTAAGTATTTCCTGTGATCGATCTTTGGAAATGTTAACAATCAATTATCGATTAATCAATACAAAAACATTGAGTTTTCTAACATCAAAAACAAGGCCACATGCGTTACGTGAAGCCCCTGTTGTGTGTTTTATTGTGAAAGGAAAAGAAAGCAAGAGCAATGTGTAAAAAACCCTTTAGATTCTACTGGAAAAGGAATGTACCAAATACAGGTAGTGGTCTGGAAGTGATGGAGTGAGTGGTTTGTTTTGGCGGAGGGACACAGCAATCCTGCCAATCACAGGTCATTTGGATGTGTCCTTTCAAAATAAAAGCCAAATGAGATTTGAAAAAATAGAGATAATTCTGGATATTTTCAATCAAAGAATATGAACAAATCTCAGTTTCCACCGAGTCATTCTGAACAGACTAATTATGGAGTGCTATTCAGTGGAAACTGATATTTTGCTCATAATCTCACTTTGAATTTATCCCATATCTTTGTAATATGCTACATTGCCAGTTTTTTTAAATTTATAAATTCCAAATCAGATATAGCTGTGATTGGCAGGAACACATTTTGAGTTGATTTCTTATCAATCTGAGTCTAAATATTTTAGTGGACACATGGTTGTTAATGTCACATACAGTATACCCTGGCTGTTGCACATTTTCATATTACAGACGCCTTTTATTTTGAAAATCCATAAACCATTCACTCGATCACTTCCAATATTTGGTAAATTCCTTTCCCTTTAGTATCTGCTGTTTGTAAAAACATTTTCTTAAATGTGAGTTTGTGTTCTTGGTAAAAGTGTTTAATGTCATTTTGTTTAATAAAATGTCAAAATGTTTTCCTAAATACAAATTTGTCTCCAGCTTTGTAAAACACTTCCCAGCCACCGTAGTATTTAGATAGTGAGCTTCTGCGCCAATGTAATGGGATGTGAAATAACACCTGTAGTATTACACCACTGCTCATTCTCATGACAGCTTCTCATTCAATACAGAAACGTCCCCCTGAGCATGATGTCACAGGAACATCGCCGCTGTGCTGATTTGGTAAATATGACTGAAGCATGTTGATGTGAGAGCTCTTAATAATGAGAGAGTACATTTGTAAAGATCTTTGGTGGTTGATCATCTATCTGTGTTTTATCTGCAGACACTGAAGTCATTTACAGAAAGAGTAAATAATGAATCAGTTCAGCACAAATTCAGAAGCTTTAAGAAAAGATGAAAAGATATAACCGGAGAGTCTTTGAGTGATCCTGTCGCCGTGTCAGCGCTCTTACCTTGCCGATGTACTGGTAGTCGCTGCCCGTGTACTCCTCCTGCAGGAAAAACTGGTTCCACATCCAGCCTCGCCTTGATCGTCGGAGCAGCTTCTCTCCTGTGATCTCTGTGTCAGATCCCTCTCTTCGTTCTGACTCTATCCTCCGTCCGCTCAGAGACAAAGCATCCACGGACAGGCCCAGGCAGAGCCACAGCACAACCTGTAAAGTAGTCCTCATGTTTCTGACGCACAGGTCACCAATCTGTATCTTCCAGCCGGATCACCTGGAGTCTGGAGTCATAGTCCCTCAGGGTTTGACTGACAGGTGAAAGGTTCTGCAAAGAGAGAGGAGCAGAGATGAGACATGGCCAAATTTAAACATGTCAGCTCCAGATTCTCTCAGACAGCGCTCTGAGCGAAGTTTATGGTTTCTTGGCACCTCAAATGTTTGATGTAGGAGTGCAGAGGTTTTTTCATCTGATTGATTTGTAAATGTATGCAGATGGAGTCATGATAAACAGAAAGAAAACTGCAGAAGCACACAGCTTCTTTATGCTCAGATACAGAAGGTCATTTGATTTTTGGAGCCTCATGTCTGATGCATTTTAAGAAGATTTGTCCAAAAGGAGTGTTGTTGTGCATCCATTATTTCTTTCATTTATTAAATATGAAGACCAACGAGAGCTAGCGTGCTTCAATGGTCCGAGAAATTTCCATCAGAGAAATGTGCCTCAAATTCAGAGCAATGCAAATTCAGACACACATTTGGTGATTCTCCACAGAGAGATCCAAAACCGAGAAAAGTCAGAGCCATCCTGCAATACATATCAGGCAAAACTTTAAAAACAAGCGCCTTACACGAACACATCAAACAACATAGGGACACTGAACACATTTGAAACAAGTGAGACGGGACCTCTAATCCATGCAGTTTAGTTGTATGAAGGATTCAGAGTGTGTTCCTGCTTCGACAGCTAGTCTAATGAGATCGATATTAATTATTATCAGGATAAATATCAAATTATTATTTCATTTAAATTTAAAGTCAGATTTTTGCTCCTGAGTGAGAGTTAAGGAAACCAGACAGTTTGTTAGTTTGTATCTGGATTTAGTTTTCTGATGAGCTTCTTGAATCCATCATTTCTGACGGTGCTAACAGGAAGCAGGTCTTTAATGTAAGATGAGATTTTTGTGAAGTTTTAGTTTGTATTTAATGAAGTGTATGAAGTTAATAGTTAATGCAGAGTTGACTCAGTGTCAGACTAACGACTCTGCTTTGAGCTGCTAGGTTTTGAGTCTTCTTCAGAGTCGCTGTTGCTTGTTTCAGCTGTGTTTACATTCAGCTCCAAACGTCTTTAAGCCCCGCCTACCTCTCACCATGCGACATGATTGGCTGTTCAATGCAGTTTTCTTCTTCTGTCTAATGTTGGGTGGCAGCTAGCATTTAAGGCTCATTAGCATCCCCCATTCCAGTGGTTGGGAGGTGTAATTACATGTTTATTTATATCAACGTTTTAAAGAACATTTGTCATTTACATATTGAGAAAAATTCTATCACAATAATTATAGTTATCAAATTATCGCTCAGCCCTATCACACACAATTAACACACACCTGCTACACAGACACGCTCTCTCTTATTCACTCTCTTTGCCTCATTCATTCATGCATCTTCTTGTTAGTTCATGCACACCCACCAAAACACACACACGTGGCTGCTTAATGCACAGCACAGGCTCAGTAAGAGACGGCAGAGGCTTCAGCCCTGTTTACATTTCCACTTCAAGGCTTTGTAACATCTGGGCTTCAGTGTGGCTTCATCACGCATTAAACCTCATAACATTCAAGGTGGAGCTGTTTCACTCTCAAGATGAGAGCTGTGAAGGATCAGAGATAGCAGCAACATCACGAGTCAACTGAAGTGTTAAAGTTGAGAACCACAGACACGGACGAACACCAGAGACGCTTTGACCTCCAGGAAAAATCAAACACTGACTGCATGTTCAGTCCCTGCATTGAAGGAGCTCCAGGCCTGAAGGGGGCGCTCTGTGCAAACTGCTTCGTTTTCTTAACTATTGCCGACATGAACATGAACATGAGCGCCACATACTTGTGCATCGATGTGTCCGTGTCGCGCAGCAATTCTCCTCTGAAGTGTTGAGGGCAGTGTGGTCTCTCTGATAGCTGGTCGCCAAATGTTATGTTGTTACAACAAATGTAATGTTGTACTTTGATTTGTTGGAGGCTCCTATGTGTAGTTATAAATATATTTAGGGTGTTTTTTAACCTCTTTTTGTCTCTCCCTCAGTGTTACTCGTCTCTCCTGCAGCGTCCATCACAATTACAATTATGCAAATTAAGTGATGATGTCATTTAGCGACTTTTAGAGCAGTCAATAGGGAGAGAGGAGTTGGCAACACTGGTGTCAGCTCCTAGTGTAGGCCTCTGAGTACATACAGGGGCTACGCAGACGTACGCAGCACTGGCTCCCTGTTTCTTTTAGAATTGATTTTAAAGTCCTTTTAATTGTTTTTAAAGCTCTTAACAGCCTTGCTCCTCCATACATCACTGATCTCTTGTCATTTTATGTTCCAGCCCGATCACTGAGGTCCTCGAATGCTTCCCTTTTAAATGTTCCTCGTGTGTCTCACACAGGTACCGGCCAGAGGGCTTTCTGTTTTTATGCCCCTAGGCTGTGGAACTCTTTGCCTCTGGACATTAGAACAGCGAGCTCTCTGGGTGTTTTTAAAAGTAAACTTAAGACTTACCTTTTTAATCTAGCTTTTAATGTGGAGTAATTTATTGTAGCCCTGGACTGCATTATCAGTGTCATTATTATTATTATTTTTATTATTATTTTCTTATCATTTTTATTATTTTTATCATTATTATCTAAACCATTGTTTTAACATTTATTTATTTATTGTTATTTATTTATTGTGTTCATCTGATCTCATTAACTCTACCTTATTTTTAACTTTTATTTCCACTCTTACTTATTTTATTAATTTTACTGTGTTGATTTTCTTTTCTTTTTTAAGTATTTCTTATTTTTTCATGCCTTCTATAATTCTACCATTGCTGTTGTTTTCTCACTGTCTGTTACTCTGTGAAGCACTTTGGGCTACATGTTTCTATGTATGAAAGGTGCTATATAAATAAAGTTGAGTTGAGTTGAGTTGAGTACGGCATAGGCTACACCATGATTCGACGCAGGAGTATAAACCAGGCTTTAGACTGCTACTCAGGGCTGCTACTACAATGTGAGCTTAGACCAGGACTCTGACGCAGGAAGATGAAGACTCAGTGGTGATGGTAGGAGATCAGTTTGTGCCCATCTTCTGTTTTTTTGTTATTTCTTTAATCTGTTCTGCAGAAGTCCTTGAAGTGATATTTCTCCCTGATTGGTAATAAAAAAAAGTTGGTATGGATCATTTTAAGACTCCTATTTTACGTCTGTTTTATTGCACACAAGCAGCCCAGACAGAAATAAAGAGGAGTTATTTTGTTGGCTGTAATAGAGATCTTGCTTTGCAGTAGGTTTAGAGAATCGTGAGGTTAATTATATTCGTTATCATCAGACCCTGAAAAAAGTCTCCAATAACAATGAGAACACAAGTCAAAGAGAAAGTTTTTAAAATCTCATAAATGGATAAATGAACAGTTTTTACACGTTCACATCACCTAGCTGGATCCTGGCTGTTAAATTCACCGGGTTGTCTCTCATAAACAAAGATTTATTCCTGCCTGGAATAAAGAGGACGACACATGAATGCACTCAGCTTCTCCGGCGCCCGGCTGCTCAGTCATTAGCCGCACACGCAGAGAGATGTGGAACAAAAGCAGCAGAGTCGGACTATCCTTTCACATTAACACAACAAAGAGAGATTCATGAAGAGGCTGCAGGAGCAGAGTGAAAGCAGTCAGAGATACTGTCAGGGTTCAGAAATATTAAAGAGAAGTGGCTTTTTATCAAGACTTGTGTTTATACAAAGAGATCAGTGAAGTATTCACACATCAGTATACTCTCCCTGTGATGATGTAGATAACACTGAATGCCTCTCTGCTGTCCTTCACATCAGGATGTACCTGATAGCTGGATATAAAGGGCCGCTGTAAGTGAACCATTCCACATCCACAATAACTCAAATGAGTATCGGTGATGGAAAAAGAGCTGCCACTGAGTCACAGCGACATTTTCACTTCTTCTGATGGAGTTTATCATCTTTCAGCTCACTTTTCATCTCACACCTGGATAAAGACACTGTGCAGTTTTAGCTGAGTCATCAGTAAGTGCATCAGTATGGGAACCAGGGATGTTCTGAAGTGACCACTCATCTAAAGGCAGAAAAAACTCAGAGAAATAGTCCAAACTGAGTACAATATGTTTAGTAAGGGATAATGTATGGTGAGCAGGTTGTTATGGGAAAAAGAATCCCGACAGGGTGAGACAAGCGCTAACCATACATTATCCCGCTTATTACCTGGTTACTAACTTAAAAACACAAACACGTTGTTTAAAACATTGATTAAAGATTATCTTATGGATTTAAATAATTTATGTGTACAGTTTTTTAAAAATAGTCCCAGTGATTCCTCAACAGTTAGTGTCAGGGGCGATTCTAGGATTGGATGTTTAGGGGTGCTGAGCACGGCAAGATAAATTTCACTGTTTTGTACATTTGAATGCAATTTCATTCCCACATTTGTGAAAGAAAAGTATCACACTTTTTTGGAAAGTCTGTGACTAAACCATCAAATCTGATAAAGGTTATTTAAAGGTGACATATCATGCAAAATTGACTTTTTAATGGTTCTCTACCTGAAATATGTTTCCCTGGCATGTCTACAAACCCCCCGAGAATGAAAAGAATCCATTCTGCCCCTGTTCTGATTTCTCCACCTTTCTGTAAATGTGTGCTGAAACCAGCCGTTTCAGTTTTCAGTGTTTTTCATACGTCACAACAACATCTGGTCTGTAACGGAAGTCAGAGCTCAGAGCTTGTTCAGCCCATAGACTGTATAAAATACAACTCAACCCCTCCTCTGTTTTTCATTCCCTGCACACATGTGTGCTAACAAGGAGCTTAGGAGGGAGGCATGCTAGTTGTAGGCTGTCTTAATAAACACAAAGGTCGGTTTTACTCCCCACGTCTGCAGATTTGAAGATCTAGTGGATGATTTTTATGTGTCATGGAAAAGTACTAGAGCTAGTTAGCATAGCCACATAGCTACATGTCGTAGCCATAGACTGTAAATAAAAAGGTTGTAGCTGTAGCTGTGTACCAAGACACACGTCGACATACTGACAAATAAAACAACAAGAAACACAGAATCTGTGACCAATCCTTCAGAAAGGTCCCGCTGCCTTTCTGGCAGAGGTCGGTTTTACTCCCCACGTCTGCAGACTTGAAGATCTAGTGGATGATTTTTATTTATCATGGATAATTGCTAGCGCTAGTTAGCATAGCCACATAGCTACATGTTCGTAGCTGTGTACCAAGACAAACGTCGACATACTGACAAATAAAACAACAAGAAACACTAAATCTGTGACCAATCCTTCAGAAAGGTCCTGCTGCAGGCGCCTCTCCATCAGGATCAGATTCAGAGGGTTGAAGTAATGTGGGGCTGTGAGCAACCGTGTATATTCAGCCAACATGTAAACATTAGATCAACGTGCTGGACAGCCGAGGGTACATCCACTTCCTGAGGGGGCGTGGTCAGAGGGAAAACAGAGTGTTCTGAGGAGGACTGAAGAAGAGGGTTCTTCAGGCATGCCAAAATCTGATTTCAAAGTGTTTTTTTGAGCATAAACTTTAAAGACATGTTTTGGGGACCTCTTAGACCAATATATATTGATGAAAAAAGCGTGATATGTCACCTTTAAATGCTGAGCCACAGCAAAAGAGAAATGGATTGCAATCATAAAAGAAACATATGGTAACCCTAATTTCTAGGGGAAGACAATTCATTTTGATACAGCAGCTCCTCAACATATACATAAACAGTGTGTATGTTTCTGGAGTAAACCAGCCCCCTATAGTGAGTTCCAAAAATACCAAAAATTGACATTGGAGTTATTTTTTGGACTTTCATTTGAAATGCAATGCACAACATGTGAAACACGGTGGAGCTGCTGTATTTTTGTTGTCAAAATATTACGTTTCAACCAAGTACTGTATGGTTTTGAAACTTTTCTAGCTTGTTGAAAAAGACATACAGTAAAAAAAGAAAAATTTAAATCTCTCAAATTGGGATTCAAGCTTCAGCACCCCCACAAATGGGCTCGAAACGCCTATGGTTATCGTTCCATGGTGATGGATTCTTCTCTGCCTGAACATGAAACTGTCCTCATTCAGCTCTCCTTCTTCTCTGAGCTCTGTGGTTCACACACCTTTAAAAAGAAACTAATGTCACAACTTTGAACCCTGCTGCTATCATCACCACCGCTCATGGTTTAACTTTCTTTGGAGAGATCGCTAACATAAATCAAAATACGACAAACTGCACGGAGCTACGAGACGCCATCTTTCATCTGTGCTGGTTTACATCCATAGTCTTCATCAACCAGAGCCACAGCTACCACTCCAGTCAGTTACGAGTGGCTGGCTGCAACTCACACACAACATATGCCCCAAATTAAGGGCTGCACTAGTGGAATATTAACAACTTGATTCACCCACTAGTGACGTGTAATCGACTAGCAAGGCTGACAATGTTTAATTGCATAGTGAGAAAAACAAGTCTCAACAACAAGACGCTACCTTGTGCATCCTGATGAGGTTTAACGCGTGACATCGTCAGAACTTTGATGACAACAAGTTGACTTAACACTTCCTGTCCAACACCAAACAGCACAAAGCACAGGGTGAGTGACAAACTGGAGAAAAAGGGAGGAAAATCTTTAAAAACCTCACTCTTTAAAACTTTGGAGCTGACTCACAGAGCAAAGCTTCGACTGACACGGGCCTTTTCAATCATTTCACAACAAACAAGGAGAGTGGCAGTGACAGAGACCCTCAGAAGTGAGATGAGTCAGCATGGGCTGTTGTGTTAGGTCTAGATCCAGTCAGAAGAAGAAGAAGAAGAAGAAGAAGAAGAAGAAGGAGAAGGAGAAGCTCATTTTCACTTCATTCCTCCAGCTTTCTTTGATCACGCCCTGAAATAAAACGTCTTCCCAGATATGTTTAGAAACCAAAGTTCTAGATTCATCATCTCTTCTATAATATTTCAATACCTTGCTGAAAATAATAACGAGTCACTCCTGCTGGGAATAAAAAAGACACATCAGGTCAGCAGGACGTTTGTGGGGCTTATTTTTAGACTAATCTGAGTTGAATAAAATGAGCATGAGGAGGAGGAGACGCGGCGTGACTTCATTTGTTGAAACATGTTTGATTTGAAATCAACAGATCTGCTAGATTAAAACATTAGTGTGGATTTTGTGTGACCAAGATTGAATATATTGATGTTTTTCAGGATCCGGTCCAGGGTTAAGTGTCTAATTACCAGATTTGAACAGTTCCATCTTGATTTCTTCTGACTTAATCCTCATTGGTTCAACCAGGCAGAAAGGTTTAAGCCTCAATTACAGAGCGCTTCTCTCCTTCTCTTTCATCTTCCCTTCATCACAAAGCACTTAAACCTGCAAATGAAAGCTTATCCTCTTCCTCATTTCCACCTCTCCTTCATGACTGAGCTCGACGTAATGTGACTTCAACCAGGAGCCACATAGACTCCTCATCTGTTCACAGAAGACAAAACATCACCACATTGTGAGCTGTGGTCTGGTTTGTTAAAGGGCACTGGTGTAGATTTTAAACCTGAGCCTAAGCGTTTAACATGTATTGGGGTCTAGCTGACTAAAATCAGGGACATGACTACTTTTCTCAATGTTCAATCAGAAATTTTAATTCCAATCTAAAGCTCAGAAAACACTCAAAGTTGAGCAGCCGAACCGCTGGATGTTTCTTGCAGAGCTCTGGAGATTTAGGACTCAAAGAGGCAGAGGAGACATAGAGCCAAGAGGAGGAGAGCTGGTATAAGGAGACGGAGGTTTATGGAGAGGAGATAGAAGCTGTGTCTCTCCTCTCTCATCATGGGCAACGTGAGATCTCTGGATAATACGATGGACGAGCTAACAGGACTAGCCAGGAGTCAGGTGAAGTTTCAGGAATGTAGCATAATGTGCTTCACGGAAACGTGGCTGCATCAGGATATTTCCGACCACAGCGTCTCAATTGACGGCTTCCAGACTGTCCGGGTAGACCGGGATAGCAGCGAGAGCGCTGTGGGCCTCCGACCATATTATCTGCACAGGGAGATCTCACATGTCATACTGGTAGCTGTTTACATCCCCCCTCTGCCAACCCGACTACGACGTCCAACGTTCTCAACGCTGCCATAGCCAGACTCCAGACAGACCACCAGAGTGCCCTCTTCCTGATCTACAGACAGACCACCAGAGTGCCCTCTACCTGATCTCCAGACAGACCACCAGAGTGCCCTCTACCTGATCTCCAGACAGACCACCAGAGTGCCCTCTTCCTGATCTCCAGACAGACCACCAGAGTGCCCTCTTCCTGATCTCCAGACAGACCACCAGAGTGCCCTCTTCCTGATCTCCAGGCAGACCACCAGAGTGCCCTCTTCCTGATCTCCAGACAGACCACCAGAGTGCCCTCTACCTGATCTCCAGACAGACCACCAGAGTGCCCTCTTCCTGGTCTTCAGACAGACCAGCAGAGTGCCCTCTTCCTGATCTCCAGACAGACCACCAGAGTGCCCTCTTCCTGATCTCCAGACAGACCACCAGAGTGCCCTCTTCCTGATCTCCAGACAGACCACCAGAGTGCCCACTTCCTGATCTCCAGACAGACCACCAGAGTGCCCTCTTCCTGATCTCCAGACAGACCACCAGAGTGCCCTCTACCGGATCTCCAGACAGACCACCAGAGTGCCCTCTTCCTGATCTCCAGACAGACCACCAGAGTGCCCTCTTCTTGATCTCCAGACAGACCACCAGAGTGCCCTCTTCCTGATCTACAGACAGACCACCAGAGTGCCCTCTACCTGATCTCCAGACAGACCACCAGAGTGCCCTCTTCCTGATCTCCAGACAGACCACCAGAGTGCCCTCTTCCTGATCTCTAGACAGACCACCAGAGTGCCATCTTCCTGATCTCCAGACAGACCACCAGAGTGCCCTCTTCTTGATCTCCAGACAGACCACCAGAGTGCCCTCTTCCTGATCTCCAGACAGACCACCAGAGTGCCCTCTTCCTGATCTACAGAAAGACCACCAGAGTGCCCTCTTCCTGATCTCCAGACAGACCACCAGAGTGCCCTCTTCCTGATCTCCAAACAGACCACCAGAGTGCCCTCTTCCTGATCTCCAGACAGACCACCAGAGTGCCCTCTTCCTGATCTCCAGACAGACCACCATAGTGCCCTCTTCCTGATCTACAGACAGACCACCAGAGTGCCCTCTTCCTGATCTCCAAACAGACCACCAGAGTGCCCTCTTCCTGATCTCCAGACAGACCACCAGAGTGCCCTCTTCCTGATCTCCAGACAGACCACCAGAGTGCCCTCTTCCTGATCCCCAGACAGACCACCAGAGTGCCTTCTTCCTGATGTCCAGACAGACCACCAGAGTGCCCTCTTCCTGATCTACAGACAGACCACCAGAGTGCCCTCTTCCTGATCTCAAGACAGACCACCAGAGTGCCCTCTTCCTGATCTCCAGACAGACCACCAGAGTGCCCTCTTCCTGATCTCCAGACAGACCATCAGAGTGCCCTCTTCCTGATCTCCAGACAGACCACCAGAGTGCCCTCTTCCTGATCTACAGACAGACCACCAGAGTGCCCTCTTCCTGATCTACAGACAGACCACCAGAGTGCCCTCTTCCTGATCTCCAGACAGACCATCAGAGTGCCCTCTTCCTGATCTCCAGACAGACCACCACAGTGCCCTCTTCCTGATCTCCAGACAGACCACCAGAGTGCCCTCCTCCTGATCTCCAGACAGACCACCAGAGTGCCCTCTTCCTGATCTCCGGGGGACTTCAACCATGTATTTTTTTTCTACATAGCTTATTATTGTGCTCTGGTTGAGTGGTTATATGTCAGTTTAACCAGACACAGCCTACATACAACTCCATTTATTAGATCAATGTACTGACAAACCACGCTGCACTGTGCAGTATTTTATGGGAGTTACAGCTAGTGTAAGGTGGTCTACAGTAACACAAGCATGAATCATTTCTTTGACTGATGCTGGTTCTGGTGCTGACTTGAGGGAGTTGTTTCTGGTTTTAATAATCATCTATCTCTGTCATGAAAATGTCAGCCTCTCTGTAATTCTGTCAGACTCTTAAAAATAACGATCTGAGCCGGTTGGAGACAAAACAGGGTCTTTTAGTGGGCGTAATTTGTGAAAAACACTAACACTGCAGCCATTACTGCCTGTTTCTCTGCTGCTGGCTGGAGAGACTCCAGATCTATTTGTGTCTATAAAAGCATCTCTCCATGTTCAGTTGCCCAGATTCAACAGAGGTCCTCCTCTGCTCACAGAGAGAACACATCTGCCTCTTCCAGCGCGCATCACTGCAGGCAGAATAATTGTCTTGGCTTTAAACAATGTTTCCTTCAAAAACTCAGATTGACCACTGACTTAGTGGATGTAGCCTCTGAAAAACCCTCTCCAAAAAACCCTGCCTTTGTGCTCTTAAAAACGGCACTGGATCAATAAATCTATCCGCATCCACATTGAAGGATCAGGAAGGAACGCTTACACAGCAATTACGGCTCTGAAAGGAAATGTGCTTTTATCTTCCCACGCAGCGCTCCGTCAGTGTCTCGCTGCTACTAGCAGAAATAATGTTCTCCTTTATCTCAGCTTCTCTCCATACAAATGTAACCCAGTTCATTCTGTCCAAACCACATGCAAACGCTTTGTTCACAGCAGATCTGTGTCACTTTGGTAAGACTTCTGGACAATAAAGAGTGAGGAGGTGGCACATAAAGGGAAACGGGCCCCGTCATGTAGCGGCTGATTGGACAGACTAATAAACTCATCCTGCAGAGCCTCATTTTAAAGGGTGATCCACCACATCAGTTCACGTTTCCAGCACTAGGGTGCAGCCCTGATATGCTACAGTGACTCTAAACCATCAGCCACCACAGAGTGACCGTGCTGACAGTTGCACCAGCATGACTGAACACCATCACACCACCTTATTCCTTCAAATGCACTGAGTTATTGATGTGGAGCTCTCTCTCTCTATCTCTCTCTCTGTCTAATGTGCCCCGCTCTCTCTGCCTGTGCTGCATTAGACACATTAAGTCTGTTCTTTATGAAAAGGCTTTAACTGAATCAGGTGGAGAACTCACAGGAGACTGATTGATTCTGGCTTGACGCCTTCACTCAAGTTTTTAACGAGGCTCACCGCTCCATTATCGCGCAGAGAGAGAGAGAAGGAGAGAGAGAGAGAGGCTGGAGACGTCAAGTTTTCCAGTTCAAAGAGGATTTCCCCCATTGCCTCGTTATTCTGTCCTGTGTGTGTGTGTGTGTGTGTGTGTGTTTGTGTGAAGTCACCAACATGCTCTTAAAACACTGTTAAGCTGGCATGAGGCCAAACCCTGAAGAAAGCAGCTCCAGAAACACGTCAGGCTCACTCTCACGTCTACTTATTCATGTCTCATTTAGTCCCTCAGATTATCGGTAAGACTCACTGATTAAAAAAAAGAAAAGAGCGAGAGGAGCCACTTTTGACATTTTCATGTGTTTTAAATTTCCAGCAGCCAAACAAACAGAGTACTGTATCTGCAGTGTGGGAGAGGGAGGCCTGAGCTCCGTGTCTCAAACAGAGTAAAGGCTCCAGCTTTCATTTCTTCAATTTTTATTGAAGAAATATTGAAGTGGATTGTATAAAAAACAATCTACTGGAGATTTGTTCTTGTGTGGTTACAGAACTAGAAATGTTGCAACTGGTAACCACTTTCTATTCCCTCTACAGAGCTCTGTGCCAACTTTGAGAAAACACACACTCCACATTTCTGTAACAGCTGGTGTCCATGAACCAAAACGTCTCACTCTGATAGCTGAACTGAAAAGGCTGCTCGGTGCTTTGGGATCAGTAATGAGTTAGGTAACCCATCTCACTGTTGTTGTTTCTCCTTCATCCATCATAATAATATAATAAATATAATAATAAAGTTTATTTATAAAGCACTTATCAAAACAGATGTTACAAAGTGCTTAACATCATAAAAACCCACAATAAAGAGAACAAAGCAAAGGGGGGGGGGGGAGGGGGGGAAGGGTATATGGGCTGGCTATTCAATTTAAGCAGAAAAACCAAAAGAGAAACTACTAAAAGCAGTTAAAACAATAAAACAATTAAAATCAGTAAAACAAATAAAATCAGTAAAACAATAAAACGATGAGTGAATAAAAAATAGATTAAAAATAAATGTAGCATCTTGGATAAAACAATATTACAGGAAGGCCTTTCAATAAAAATGTGTTTTCAGCTGTGATTTAAAAGAAGATACTGACGCATGTGAGAAGCCAACATGTCTGATGTTTAAACAAAGGTGCATTTTGACCAAGAGTTCCAGGGTCTTTTAGCTCCCTGAACTACTTTCCCCTGAACTAAAGGTTCCTGTGCCCCCATTGTTGTCTGCGTTTTGACCGCGGGCTGAAGTCCCGGGTAGATTGTGCAAATCAGGCCAGTGATGTATGGACGGAAAAAAAGTAAATGCACTACACCACCAGACCAGTAGAGGGCAGTAAAACAAAGAGGGATGCCATTCATCACAGATGACACCATAGAAGCAGACGGATATGCAGGTATCATTATGAGCAACACAACAGTTAGCCTGTTAGCATGAAGAGACTCAGCTGGTGCTGTTTTAGATGGTGCTATATTTCATCACAGATGGATTCACTGAATCAACACGTGAGAGGAGATAAGCGCGAGTAGCAAAGACGTTTCAACACGGCTTTAAAATCCTTTTGAACTCAAAAAGCCGTGGCAGAGATCGGCCGGTGTTTTGGTTTAAACAGCGACCCTGTTAACTGGAGACTCTCAGCCGGATGCATCCCTCATAAACGTCTTTAGACCATCATTAAATATCTGATGAGGATATTTTGAAATCTTAATAAAAACTAAACTAGTTTGCATTCCCAGGAGCTCCCTCTGTGTTTCAACAGCTGTGTAAACTCCACAAACACTGACACGTTCAGCTGAAGGTCTCCAGTTTACAGGGTACACTTTTAAAACCGTAACACCGGGAGAGACGCATTCACGGTGGGCTGAGAGAAGACTACTGTTACAAGCTGCTAAATCAAGAGAATCACAGCTTCTTCTTTTGAAAAGTACACACACATACAAAAAAGATAGAACAAATAAAAACTAATGAAAGAAAGAGAAATCAAGTGAATCACAGATGTGTGTGATGTTATTGTGGACGGAGGGAGGAATAAAAACACTGAGGTTAATCTACCAATCAGACAAGTTCAGCATTGCAGGCCCCGCCCCCTGAAAGTCCCGGGACCTTTGAAAAGTACTACCCTCCTAGCAGGAGCTTTTCAGGGGGGAGATTATCTACCCCTGAACTAAATTTAGACCCTGGGTCCACCGGTCGAAACACATGTAGTTCAGGGGTAAAGTTCCTGCCCTGAAGAACCTAAAACACGACTCCAGCTGATGAGAATATATTTAATACAAACACTTGTGTACCAAAGTGAAGTCTGTAGGTTGAGTTAAGCAGAAGTTCAGATTATATCCAGACACACTTTGTTCCCTCGCGGGCTCGCTGTGTTTGATAATGAAACTTTTAAATACTGAGCTGTGATTGGTCTGTGATCCACAGCAGCTCTGAAACATGTCCACAGAGCGTCTGTGTACAAATATCAATGGGACTCCTAAGAGTTGTTTAAATCTATCAGCAGTTGATCTTGAGCTCCATCTGCTCACAGAGCTTAACTGTACAAAAGCAGCCATCACAGAGACTGAGAGTAAACAGAGCTGAAACTGCAGATAACCGTCAGACGACAGGAGGGGGGGTTTAGCTTCTATACGGGAGCTTTAATGAGAAAACACTGAACACTCAAATACAGCTTCACTTATTCAAACATCACCACATGATGAGTCGTGCTTCATGACCTTTGAACTTTACATAAAAGATTGAAATTCAGAAGCACTCCCGACCCTCTGCGGTGAGGTGTGTGTGTGTGTGTGTGTGAAGCAGATGCTATTTGTTTACACATCATGTCTCTTGTATTGTGTTGCATAGATCAGGATGTCTGTTGTTTCACTACACGATGCATGAAATCCAACTTAAAGGGATAGTCCATGTTTCTAAAGTGGGGTTGTTTGAGGTACTTGTCAGCAGTAATTGTGTTACCCACAGGGGATCTCCTTTATTTGGAAACGTGTCAGCTCTTTACTTTGCCGTCAGAAAGCCTGTTTGTCTTTGCATTGTTCACGAACACGACACAGTCTTGTTCCTGCGTCTGCAGCGCACTGATCAGCTGTTCACGTCTGTGATACCAGTCAACCTGCATCAAGTGCTGAACATTAACACGGGACTTCCGACGCCGATCCGCTGTGGTCCCTAGGAGCAGGGCCGCCATACAGCTGGAGTCATGTGACCTAGGTTTTCCCACGGTAATCACTGAATCAAGGATTCTCCTCCTCCTCCTCTCCTCATCCATGTTGTCTTTCTGGTCCTCTGAAAACCTCTGACCTGTTGACTCCAGGCCTGGCTCCGCTCATCATGACTTTGGTTTGTTGTTGTAGTTAAGTGAAATACGATCTGGTGATAACACAGAGTGTTTTATTCTGAAAATTAACCGGATGTTTTCATTTTGTTTTGGTGAAACCTGACTTCCTGTCCCGCTCCATCTGCTCTGTTGAGATTGATGCGTCGTGCTCCGGCATCCGGCAAAAATAGAAGTCTTGTATATCTGATCCGGAGGACTCTGACCTGCCGGAAGCCGGAACGCAACGGAGCGGATCCAGTGGAAGTTAACACATTGACTAGAATAGAAACCAACTGATCCAGTGCTGTGACGGATTGGAGACGAACCGGACACAGATCTGGTGGAATTTGGCTGTGAGAGTCCTGAAGTACTATTGGTACCAGCACACGCTCTCTGGGTTCATGGGCTCCCAGTTTACACACCTGCTCCACCAGGTAACTCTGGATCTCTCCTGCTCTCCAGGTAGAGAAGAAGTTTGTCCCTCTCTCCTTCGCTCCGTTGAGTCTCTTCTTCCTCTGTAAACATAAACGAGTCCTCTTGAGTCCTCATTAAACGGCACGTCATCGTCTCTGTCTGTCACTCAGGTTTCAGTTTGGTTGTATTTTTGTCTCTTTCAAGAAACAGCTGATCAGTGTGCTGCAGGCGGGGGAACATGTGTGTGTGTGTGTGTGTGTTGCATCTGCAAATGGTGCTGAATCAAAGTGACGTTCTGATGTCAAAGTAAAACGCTGAAAAATGTCCAAGTAGAGCGTACACTCACACCAACATGAGGTTGATGGTCCAGCTTCTGTTCTGGCTCACTGGACGGTTTCCAGACAAAATAAAAAGTATTAAAAAACAACTGAACCTTTAAAACTGCACTGTGAAAATGAAAACTTTAAATTGTTGTCCTGAAAATGATTATTTTGGTTAAGTAAACAAAAAATAATTCCATTTTGTTTCAAACTCCATCAAAGTAGTTACCTCAACTACCTGTATTAAGTGTAAAACTTTCCTTTTTGACAAAGCTTATAGTTAGAGCTGGATCAGGCCTAACACCATCACAAACGAAGAGCTCTGGCAAACCACACAACAAGAACAAATAGAAACACAAATAAGACGCAGGAAATGGGGCTGGATCGGGCACACCTTGAGAAAACCATCCTCCAACACAACCAGGCAAGCCTTAACCTGGAACCCCCAGGGGAAAAGAAAGCCGGGAAGACCCAAAAACAGCTGGAAAAGGTCAGTCGAGGCAGAACTCAAGGAGAAAGGAACATCTTGGATGGAAGCAGAGAAGATCGCTCAATGCCGAACCAGCTGGAAGAAGTTCATAAATGACCTATGCTCCCCCAAGAGCCAAAGGGTTTAAGTCAAGTGGATCAGGCTTGGACCAGCTTTTGTCATGCTGCTATAGGCCTAGACTGCCGGGGGAACTGGCACACTGACACACTGGGATCCTAGCTCACTCCCTTCCCCCCAACCCCTTCATCACTTACTTTAACTCTCCCTGTCCCATTAAAGTTTCTAACCATAGACCTTTCTGGAGTCCCTGAGCTCCCTTGTCTCGTAGGTTCCTCTGAGCTGCCGTAGACGTCCTCCTGCTGTGGACGATCTGGACTCCAGCTGATACGGACGTGCTGGACTCCAGCAGCAACAGCTTCTACGACTCGTCTCATCACTATCACTTCTCTCTCTTACTCCCCTCTATCTGTCTTTCCAGACCCAACTCGGTCCAGGCATGATGGCTGTCTAACATGAGTCTGGTTCTGCTCGAGGTTTCTGCCTGTTAAAGGGAGTTTGTTCTCACAACTGTAACTAGCTAAATACTGCAATGTGCAATGCTCATGGTGGATTAAGGTGGGGTCAGACTGAGTCTTACCCTGTCTTGGTGTTGGGTCTCTGTTCATAATTTGACATAGAGTGGTCTAGACCTCCTATGTTTGTAAAAGAGTCTTGAGATAACGTTTGTTGTGATTTGGCGCTATACAAATAAAGATTGATTGATTGATTGAGATTGATTGATTGAAGTTTGTTGTAAAGTTGGTCTCATTTCATAAGTTAGGTTGGCAGAAATTGAAATTCTGGGTTTGAGGCTCGGCTAAATTATTTGAGTGTGCTTCAGGTAAAGAACGGGGTCTCCAACTCAAATCTACAGGGGTCTTCCACACTTTCAATTCCCCACATGTGGCGCCATCTCTCCTGTCCTGTGTGGATTTGATCGCCCTAAAGGTGAGTGTTTGGTTTGAGTATTGTATTGAAACTCTAGCTTTACAGTTGGTCAGTTGATGGTGAGTTGATTACCAGTTATTGTCACTTGAATTTGTTTAGTTAGTTTAATAAGGCATGGTCATTACCAATAGTTAGCCGCCTTGAACATTAGCTAGCTACCTTGCAGGTGTGAAAACGGTGCAGTGACATGCAGTAACAAAGGAACATTTTCTGAACAAACAATAATAAGTTAGCACAACTTTCACTTCTTAGTATGTAGAACTCCAAACTTGAAGTTACACTACATATGAATAAGTTATCTAAAAGAATCTCATCAGTTGGCTCAAATGTAAGATTTCTAGTTAACCTCAAAACTCAAAAATCTTGCTTTCCTTGTCCTTTTTAATGAGCCGATGTCTCACCCCTTGAATTACCTCTGAGTCTGAAATAAGCTACATAAATCAAAGCTCTGTTGTCCTGCCTCACACCACACTCCAGCAGTGTGAGCATGAACAGTTTAGGGAGACATCTCAGGATTCAACGACAACTGGCACATTTCATTTTCCAGCCAAGGCAACCATGCAGCGACGCATTTGTCCAATCTGGTGCAGAGAGCCTTCATGGACATGTCTAACTAAAAGACGGAGCTGTCAGTCATAATTCTGCAGCTCGTTGTAAATGACATCTGTCCAAAACTGGAGCCTAATGAGCCTTTCCACAACAATGAGGAGAACAGAACCTGATCCTCCAGGAAACACAGTCTCCGTCTCACAGAGTGGTCCGTTCTGGTTTAGGTGCAGCTCAAAAATACATCCAGAATATCCTGTGGCCTTTTCAGTGAAACAGGTTCCAAGCTGTGCAGCCTTTGTGAGTGGCTACGCAGGAACGGCAGAGAGAGTTTTATAGAAGCAGTCAGGATTCATAGAGGAGCCTGAACTGGTTAAAATCAGCAGCTCTGGTAAGCGTCATGTTTCCTCCTTACAAACACTGATAAATGGTCCTGACCTTCAGGTGACAATCACAGCTCCTCTCCTCCACCTCCTCCTCTGTCGCCTCCATCTCCCCATCCTCCTGATGCATGGCTGTGTGTGCGCGTGTGTGTGTGTGTGTGTGTGTGTGTGTGTGTGTGTGTGTCGGTGTCGGTGTGTGGTGTGTATGTATGTGTTGCCACCTTGCAGACAGCCGCTGAGACCTCTGACAACTCCCAGAGGACCAATTAGAGGTGAAAAAAGGAGAATGTCAGCCACCGAGCAGCTTGCGTGTGAGTGTGTGTGTGTGTGTGTGTGCATGCGTGTGTGTGTGTGCGTGTGACAGACAAGTACAAACCCAGCCACCCCTTTCCATCAGAATAGACCAGCCGTCTGAAGGCAGCCAACAGCATCCACACCGCCTGTCCACTTTTAACTCACACACTCTGCTCGCTGTCTCTCCTACATGCACGCGCACTAACACACACATACACACACACACACACACACATACACACACACACAGCCGTCAGATAGTCCGGTCCCTGGTCCTTGGGAGTGTGAAGTCTCATTATGAATAAACCATAAACGAACTGCAGAGCTGCACCTTGACTTTAGACACTTGACGATAAGTTTGTAGAGAAACTTTGAGAGAAACTTTTTGTGATCTGTGACACGGCCATGAATCATTCTGTTTCATACGGGCCGCACACTCACGTCCTACGGGGAGCCATCACGGTCAATACGCCGATGTCTTCCTGATCCCCTCAGCAGCCGGTCTGTCAGTCAGATATCCAGTCTGAGCTGAACACAGGGAGTCAGTCAATAACCCAGTTTTTATCTTGCTGTTAGCAAACATCAGATCTGGGTTATGATGATAAGAAACCCACAGAGCTCTCATTCAGAAGACATCTCACTGGGACGGGAACATCTCTCTGATTTCATACACATCTCACTCACACTGATGAACGTCACTTCGCTCTTCTCATGCTCTGGTCTTGCACATGGTCATGGATAGAAGGTTCCTCTGGGCAATATTGAAAATGATGTTATCACGATCAAATATTTCATATCAGTCGATATCCATAATTATCAGGATAAATATCAAATCATGATTCATTTAAATGTAAAGTCCGATTTTTTCTCCTGAGTGAAAGTTGAAGACAGTTTGTTAGTTTGTATCTGGATTTAGTTTTCTGATGATCTTCTTGAATCCATCATTTCTGATGGTGCTAACAGGAAGCAGGTCTTTAATGTAAGATGCGATTTTTGTGAAGTTTTAGTTTGTAGATTCAGAATAAGTATAATTTGATTTAAATGTCCAACAAAGATATATCAAATTGTATTCTGTGTATCAGTTTATAGAGTATTGTTTTGAGTTGTGCTCTCCCCTTTAAGGTTACTAAGGGTTACAGGCAGAGTGATGTTGTTTCCCACAGTGCAGTGAATGCATCACGGCTATTCAGCGTTCAGTTGTCCTACGGTCTCAGTGGACATTAAACGTGTTCACAGCAGAAGTTGTCTCTGTGCTCTTCCTTTACCCACATCCTGAAAGTAGATTTAATGAAGTGTATGAAGTTAATAGTTAACTCAGAGTCGACTCAGTGTCAGACTAACGACTCTGCTTTGAGCTGCTAGGTTTTGAGTCTTCTTCAGTGTCGCTGACGCTCATCTCAGCTGTGTTCACATTCAGCTCCAAACGTCTTTAAGCCCCGCCTATCTCTCACCCTGCAACATGATTGGCTGTTCAATGCTGTCTTCTTCTTCTGTCTAATGTTGGGTGGCAACTAGCGTTTTCAGGCTCATTAGTGCCCCCCTTCCAGTGGTTGGGAGGTGTAATTACACGTTTATGGATATACAGTATATATTATTATTACCATATTGAGAAAAATTATATCAGGATAAATATTGTTATCAAATTATCGCCCAGCCCTACTCTGAAGCCTCTGTTAGGAGACTTTACCTGCTAATGAAGCAGACTGAAACTTACAACAAGATCTCTAAATTATGGGTTCCCAAACTTTTCAGTCCAGGACCCCCAAAATACAGGTGCCAAAGACTCACGACCCCAACTGTCCCTGGATGTAATCAAAATGTTGCTGGACATGAAAATTAGCATAGCTTCATGCACATGTTGCTGTTTCCTGAACCTGCTGCTACTGATGCTTTTGCTGTTATATTTTGAATGATAGGTAAAATATGCAATTTTAGATTACTTAAAAAAATAAGAATAAAAATCTGGAAGACTTCTAGCGACCCTCCTTTAGTGTCTCGCAACCCCCCAGGGGGCACCCCTTCTCTAAATGACCGACACAAGCAAACGAGATTCAGTATCACTCTTGGCTAGTTTTAATGCCTGTCACCTCTGCAGGCGGTCAAAAGCACGCCGAGTAAACCGTTTTATACTTTTTTCCAACAGTGAGTGATTCATCATCAAGACTTAAATCACGAACAGTACAAAATCAGCCACTTGTTACTTTGACCACAGGGGGGCGCCAAACAGAAAGTTCCTCACAGGAGCTTTGAGAGGCTGGAAGTCAAAATATTTCAAGATTCAGGAGTAGACTTTACTTTTGAACTCCAGTCTTTATAACAGTTGTCTATAAAGTTGAATTGATATATCATCTTAATACATCACCAGATCCAGACCCACGTGGAGTCTTTGTCGTGCCAATAAATCCCCCATGGTAAGCCCTCTGCAACGTTTGGCACCAGTGACAAGAGACAACCTCATCATGACCTGATTGGTTACAAAAGCATCATCTTCTTTGGTAGCCGTGTTTCTTGTTACACTGCCTCAGTTTGCAAGGCATTACGGTTATTTTATCCATCACTGTGTTAGGAGGGCGAGCTCATCACTCACTCTGTAACCCCAAAAGAAATTGGGACATCTCACCAAACGAGGGGGAGGTCTGCCTGGAGGGAATAGGATTAAGCTTATTTCTGCATCCTGTGAGAGGACTGTGGATTTACAAGAGGAGGAAATCATCTGAACCTGAATCCACAACACTGATATCTGTCTGCATACAGTTTGAGCAAACTCAAGACCCACCTTTTTGTCTCGCTTTGAACTGAGTTTTAACGGTTTTATTTCACCTTACTTTATTTATTTATTTATTTATTTATTAGTTAAAATTTTAGTCACTTTTTATCTATTTATTTATTTATTTATTTATTTTAAGTATAGCATCCTATTTTTTTTAATGGTTTAATATTTTAGTGTTTTATTATCTTAGAAATGTATTTTATTTTGGTGAGTTGAATTTCCTTTGTTGAGTTTTAACATCTTGTGTTTCCTCCAGTGTTTCCTCCTGGTCCAGGGAGAAATGAAGGGATACCCGTCAGCTAGTTATGGCAGAAAACTAGAGCTGCATTGACTTCACATGTGACACGCGTCATTCTCACGATCAGAAGCATCCTCACAATATAATGATCTATTTCAGCTGCAAGACTTAGTTTACATTCTGGTCGGTCTCTCCCTCTGCTCTGTTATTGCCACCACTGTCCTGCATCAGTGCTTCGCTCTCCCTTTCAGAAACATCACCACAGCATCCACCTGCAGGCTCTGCCTGGGGGGGTTCAATATGATCTTGTCACTCATCAATTTCTGCATGCAGAAGTAAACTCTATGAGGAGTGATGAGGCCGAGACAGCAAACACAAGCAAAGCTCTGCTGCTGCAATCAACATCTCAACAGCAGAGTTCTCTGACTGACGTGTTTGTCAGTTTTATAAAATGACAGCCGACTGCAGCTTCACAGAATCCATCCCAGCAGTTTTTAATTCACCAAGTCTTGGTGTTCACAAACAACATCGGAGAAGTTCCCCTGACCCCTTTAGATGCAAAGTTCTGCAGGCAGAGTCACTAAAGTCCTCGCCCTTTAGAGGCCATGAAGGTCTGCAGCAGATTTCACGGGAGTCTTTGTGAAACTTGTCAAGAGTTCACTCCAGACCAAACTGACGGACTGAAAGAGCATCTGACTTATTGGACAACAATAGCCGCCCACTGCCCACTGACTCTTATTATTCAGAGTCAGGCTGTCTCCTCAGCATGTACTCTTATTCATTCATGCTTTATTCATTCCTCTAACTTTGTGAATCCTCCAAATATATGCAGTGTGCTTCAGATCTGAGGGCTGTGGAGAAAGAGTCATGCGAGTTGGTGCTCCTTGCTCTGCTTGGACTTCAAACGGACACAGAGTAGCTTTTCTAACACTGAGGCAGCACTTTCCCAATCATGCTCGGACCGGGCGCTTTATTACTAAAGTAAGGCTTCCTCTGGAGCATTTACAGCAGCTTTGTGCAGGAACAGAGCTCCTCTGCTGTGTCACTGGGACGTACAGATGATACACTTGTGTATAATGGAGATCAGCCTGGTGGCGCTTTGAGTTAAAATGACTTGTTTGTGGGAAAGTCTCTAGTGGATGTGCTGCTGCTCTCAGAGAAACCAGACGGATTCAAGCACTCCATCAAGAAAACAATCTGGGCCTGATCTGTCAGGACTGTCAACATGTTACCCTCCTTCTCCATCTTCAATCTGACATCGCCTCCACTCCACCGCTTCCTTCAGGGAGGGGGATTCACTTCCCTGAAAATGATTCACCGACTTTAATGTTGTTTTAAGTAGACACTGTTGTGTAGCCATGACAACATGCTGGCTTTGCTGGAGTTTGAGAGGAGCTAAACAACAACTGAAAATGTCAAATCACACTGAAAAGACTTTCCATCAATGTGAAATAATCACCTGCTGTCTAAATCAGCGTCTTTTGTTGGACACGCTGATTAACAACAGTGGAGGAGTTATCATCAGCTGTCTGATCCTGCTCAAAGGATTTTCTTCAAAGTCCACATCTCTAATGTCTTCTAAACTTATCTTAAAAAATACAGCTAGCAAATCATTAGCATGTTAGGAATGTCTCAACTCTCTGATTCTCTTTGTGGAGTGATCTGCTGATGAAGCATACCTTACATCCCAACATGCCATGAAACCTCTGAGGTAGGGCTGGGCGATAATTCGATAACGATAATTATCCTGATATAATCTTTCCCCATATAAATATAACAAATGTTTGATAAAAATTCAATATAAATAAACATGCAATTACACCTCCCAACCACTGGAAAGGGGGGCGCTAATGAGCCTTAAAGGCTAGTTGCCACCCAACATTAGACTGGAGAAGAAGACAGCATTGAACAGCCAATCATGTCTCAGAGTGAGAGGTAGGCGGGGCTTAAAGATGTTTGGAGTGGAATGTAAGTAGGATGTGGGTAAAGGAAGAGCACAGAGACAACTTCTGCTGTGAACATGTTTAATGTCCAACCAGACTGTAGGACATCTGAACACTGAATAACCATGATGCATTCGCTGCACTGTGGGAAACAACATCACTCTGTAACCTTTAGTAATCTTAAAGGGGAGAGCACAACTCAAAACAATACTCTATAAACTGATACACAGAATACAGTTTGATATATATTTGTTGGACATTTAAATCAAATTATGGAAATAACCTCAATCTGAGAAAAACAAGAATCTACAAACTAAAACTTCACAAAAATCTCTTCTTACATTAAAGACCTGCTTCCTGTTAGCACCGTCAGAAATGAGGGATTCAAGAAGATCATCAGAAAACTAAATCCAGATACAAACTAACAAACTGTCTTCAACTTTCACTCAGGAGCAAAAACCTGACTTTACATTTAAATGAAATCATGATTTGATATTTATCCTGATAATTTTAGATATCGACTGATATGAAATATTTGATCGTGATGACATCATTTTCAATATCGTCCAGCTCCACTCTTTATAACTTTTAGGGCACAGAAATACAGCAAGGCTAAACAAAATAATGACGTACTCTGCATTTTGTAATCGACAAAGTCACTGAGCTTAACATGGATCAGATCAGTTCACCAGAACATCCCTGATTGGTTCCTGAGGAGACGTTTTAAAGTCCAACAATGGCGGCGGCCATGTTGGAAAACTATGTTGACTTTCAATCAACCTAGTACCCTGTAAAGAGGCCGTCCATCGACTCAGCTGTTCCTCTAATCATGCACATTTATTCATCTCCTACCCTGTTATTATCTTAAAGCTGCTGTGAGGAACTTTTGGTTTGTATTGATTCTGGCGCCCCCTTGTGGACAACATGGCACATCTTATCTCTTATCCTGTACATGCAAAATTTGTATCTTCAGACAATAACCTCGTCCTGTTGTGTTTAACATACAGATGTATCACATGGTGTGATTATTTGCCATGAAAATAGACATAACAGGGTGTTTCTAAAGCGAGATGTCAATCACCTGTTCTGACACCTACCCCCTCAGAGCGGTGTCAGGCATTAAAAATGACAACAGAGAAGAGATCAGTGTTGTTGTGGATGGTCTTGTTTGCTTTTGAGGGTCATAAAGAGGCATCAGTACCAGTTTCAGTCTGTTTCTCAACCACTTAAAAACTCCTCATAGTGCCTTTAAATGGTGCGTTATGGTACAAAATGTCACCCCCTGTACATTTTCCAGCAATAAATAAATGATCTACATACCCAAAACCATTTTTGGACCTTTGTCTGCAATGCACTGAGCGCTGCCTTATATTAAACATATACCAGCTTTGGTTGTTTGGCTCAGGCAGCAAAGTCAAATGTTGAAATGCTCTGAGCTGTTGACATTTATCTCTGTCCATGAACCGATGACCTCCAATCAAACAGCCAAAGGGTAAATGACATCATATTAAAGCCCCATTAGAGTGAGCCTCAGCTGGCTGCAATAACAGGAGAGGATACATGCTTTTTACTGATCTTCTGATGGAAGTATTGATATTTTCTCCTGCGCCACATAAAGCCACACGCAGAGCCATGTTTTCAACAGTCAGCAAGAGAGTCTTCAACGACGGCAGGTAAAACCTGATGTTCATGGGAAAACCTTGTGTTACTTTCTGATTACAGCAGCAGCAACATCATCTACTTAGCATTCAGCGTGTTCAGGTAGTCAGCTCATCATCAATCCAGACAGGCTTCACAGATTCTACTTACAAAGCAGAGATCAAAAACACCAACGCATCAATAAGCACACACACACACACGCGTATAGGTACACACAACAGCAGCCCAATGAAGGCAGTGTGTACGTGTAGTCCGAAGGCCATCCATCACGCTCTCCAGCTGTGATCAAACCTCTTATTACCACCACTCGCCTCTCTGATGTTCCACAATACAACCAAGAACACAAAATCAACACATCGGTTCTTCTTTATATAAAGATCGGGTTTAATAAGCCGCAGAGGGCAGCGCCGAAGTCCTGAAGCTGAAAACCTGCGACTCTCAGGGGTCCACATTAGTCTCAGTTACACTGTCTGGAGACTTTTTTAGTGAGAGAACAAAGAGGTTTCAAATTAAAGTAACATCACAGGTCCATGAAACTGAAAGAAATACTATTTACAGCTCAGGATGTGTCTTCATCACACTGTCTCACAAAGAGGAACATAAAAATGGTTTGAGATAACAAGAAACAGACAATGTGAAGGTTGCCGGTTCCATCCCAGCTCCGGCAGTCACATGCCGAAGTGTCCTTGAGCAAGACACTGAACCCCAAACTGCTCCCTTTGTTGTTCAGCGGTGTGTGAATGTGTACGAATGAGATTAACAGTGATGGTCCCTTACTATAGAAGCCTCTACCATCAGTGAGTGAATGTGGTGTGAATGTGATGAGTAGTGTTTTGTTGTTGTTTTTTTAATTTTGTTTTTGCAGAATTATTCCAGTACAACCAATACAGTGTAATAGTTAACAGTCTTTTTCTGTTTTTAAACACACACACACACACACACACACACACACACACACACAACTGCCCTCCCACCACCCCACTCCCTCAAACCCCAGCTCAAGTTAAGAAAACATTATGTAAAATAAAATACAATACAATCAAGTAATACGTGGTACAGACATAAATCAATAAGTAAGGAAATAAATAAATAGAAATACAAGATGTCGTTCATAAGAAGTTTGATATTAGTTTTGTTTGCTGCCTGCATCTCAGTCAGAAACAGTCTAAATCAGCCAGCATTGTCCACATGACCCGTGTCGGCTACAGGCGCCCACCCTTCACTGCACAAAGGTTTCCAATGGCAAGGCAAGGCAAGGCAGCTTTATTTGTATAGCGCATTTCATACACGAGGGCAACTCAATGTGCTTTACATTAAACATTAAAAGCATTGGAAACATTCAGACAAGCATAAAATTGCACAATTAAAATGACAAATATGATAAAACAGAAAAGAAGGCAAATAAAAAAGTCTTAGTCTTTGATTTAAAAGAGGTGAGAGTTGGAGCAGACCTGCAGCTTTCAGGGAGTGTGTTCCAGATATGTGGTGCATAATGACTAAACGCTGCTTCACCATGTTTCATTCTGACTCTTGGGACTGAAAGCAGACCAGTACCTGATGGGGGGGGGCAGCCACCAGGGACGGGGAATTAGCGCTGCTGTCTATGGGGTCAACTCCTTGGGAGGGAGGCGGTCTACATAATCAAGTAAAGGCCTCCAGTGGGTATAAAATGTATCCGATGAGCCCCTGATGGGGAATTTTATCTTTTCCAATTTTAGCAGAGTTAAAACATCGTTTAGCCAAACTCTAAATAAAGGTGGTTGAGAAGACTTCCAAAGCAAAAGGATTCTTTCACGGGCAACCAGGGACACAAATGCTATCACATTGTTTTGCGTTTTTGTAGTAGCTAAATCAAGCGGGGCTCTGCCAAAGATGGCTATATGAGGAGATGGCTGAATCTTTAGGTCCAGGATGTCAGAGATTGCTAAAAAGAAGGCTTTCCAATACTCACATAGTTCGGGACATGTCCTGTGACGAGTAGTGTTAAAGAGTGTATTACCATCCTCAGAACAAAACACACAATGCAAGATCGCCTGGAAGACATGGTCTGTTTGCTTCCTGGAGTGTTTTTTTTTTTTTTGCAGTGAGAACAAAAAACCAACCCAGCAACAGGAACAAACAGCTGCCTGACACATCACAGTAGCTGCAGATGACTAGCAGTAGAAGATGAGCGAGGGAATTTAGATTACAACTGAGAGTTAGATTAAACAAGGCGATAGACCTTTCTGGAGTCCCTGAGCTCCCTTGTCTCGTAGGTTCCTCTGAGCTGCCGTAGACGTCCTCCTGCTGTGGACGTTCCAGACTCCAGCTGATACGGACGTGCTGGACTCCAGCTGATACGGACGTTCCAGACTCCAGCTGATACAGACGTGCTGGACTCCAGCGGCAACAGCTTCTACTACTCGTCTCATCACTATCACCTCTCCCTCTCTCTCTTATTCTCCTCGATCCCTCTTTCCAGACCCAACTCAGTCGAGGCAGATGACTGTCTAACATGAGTCTGGTTCTGCTCGAGGTTTCTGCCTGTGAACAGTGAAGGCTAAGATATTGATGTTTTTAGTGAGATAGTGCAGTTTACAAAACCTTCAGTAAGAACCTCAGAGGTTTACACAACCACCTACACTGCACTCACAGATGAATCTCAGGATGGCAAAATATGATTCTTAAGGTGCAGCTTCTTTGTCCTTTTAAATGCCAAGGCCACATTTCTTCATCTGAACACACACACAGATACAGGAGTTCAGAAGATAACATCTTTCATTATGTCAAAGCAAAAAAAAGGTCTAATCTACAAACATACCACAGCATGTGGATGAATACAGATGACCAGGGCGCTCTGATGCTTTAACGATAGCCTGGTTTAACTTTGACTACACACAACAATAAGACATATTTCTCTCCCTCTTCACTGTCAGCGAATCAAACAGATCATCTTTTCTCATGAGCTGCTTTTTTCACTTTCCATGGTTTTATCTTTTGATGCAGTTTTCTCTGCATATAAGCGCTGCGTCTCTCAGACAGTTCAAACTACGGTGGTCATTTCTGCACCGCATACAACTCCACATCAAACCTGCAGTCTTACTGCAGCCCGCGGTAGATAGTACCTTCAGGCGAGAAAAAAAGCAACAGTGCAGCTCAAGTGAGACTTGTTCTTCTCCTTGATTTTTTTTCTGATGTAGGCGATTGTGTTTTGAAGTGTGAGGGAGTTTCTTTTTTACTCGGATGCAGCAGAAGTGATCGATACTTTGAGTACCCAGAGAACGTCAGAGGAGACGGACGGATATAACTTTTGAGTTTCATCCCAAGTACACCCTTATTGTTCTTATTCCACACTCTGAGTGAACGCACTTAGTTGCCTTTCAGTGCTTTACAATTGGAGTGAAGGGCTTTGGGTTTGGAGAGTTATTCAAATATAGTTCTTCTTGTGTAATCAGGGTTTGTCCTGCGCGGAAAATTACGAGGCAGCAACCTCTGTCAAATTTAGTACTGCCCCCAGCTCTCATCAAAGCCTGTCAAGGGTTTTCATGAAGAACTTTGTTTTTCAATAAGGACGTCACTTGGTGAATTTGTCATTTCTAACTGCAATCCTGCAACAAGGTGGCAGAGTGGTAATCAGACCAGTGCACCATGAAGAAGAAGAAGAAGAAGAAGAAGAAGAGTTTTCAGCAGTGTGTCTGTGTGCTCAGGTGAAGGGTCTGCCACACTGAGAGCCGTCCACAATAAGATTTACACAAAATGAAACACCACCAGAGAAGCGGGGAATAAAAGGCCTGTACCCCCTCCATGTTAGGAGCTGTTGTTGTTGGTCTGAAGAAACCACATCCCCATGCCTGCCCAGAGGAAAATGTTCCTGCTCAAGGCTTTCTCTTCTAAGTCTCTGGAGACAAAATTGAGATTCTCACTTCAGCCTCATTCAAGTTTCAAATTGTTCTCATTGGTTTCTCATTAGTTTCTCCTAAAATTCACTAGGAGAAATAGTTGAGACCATGACATGAGTCTTATTTGAGACTTAAATGAGAGATCTCATTAATGGCTAATACTCTTCTCTTTTTTTAATTATATTGTTGGCCTTTTTGCCTTTATTTGACAGGACAGCTGAAGAGAGACAGGAAATGTGGGGAGTAGTGAGCGGGGGAAGACATGCAGGAGATGGTTGACTGGCCTGGAATCAAACTGGAGACCCCTGTGACAAGGACTGTAGCCTCTGTATGTGGGGCGCTTAGACCGCTAGGCCACCAGCGCCCAAAAGACTCTACCCCTTTAATTGTAATAATCTGTCTAAATCTGGTCGGCCCTTTGCGGCCCATATTATAAATAAACGGTCTGTCATACCTGGAGATATGAAATCTCTATCTTTTGCAATTTCTCTCAAATCCACTAAATCTTTGTGAAGTTGTTTTGTTACAAGCAGACTTGTAAAGGAAGGACCATATTGTGAAGTCAAAGAAGAGATCATTTCACATCTAAATAGCTGATCTTGAAGTGGTTCAAATGTTTTAATGAGAATTGTAAGTTTGTGGACAATTACATTGAAATCTTCATTTTGCAGGGCACTATAAATGTTCATGAAAAGATGAGCTCAGGCTCTTTCTTTGCTCCATCTGAGCTCAACTTGAGACACAAAAACTGAGTCTGACAAAAACAAATGGATGAGGTTAGATTGAGACAATTGAGAGAGCTCCCTGAATTCTCCACCTGAGCTCAAAAGGAGTCACAACACCTGAGAAATACCTGAGAATCATTTCAGATTTTGACCAGATCTCCTTTTGAACTGAAAGGGAGACTAAGCTGAGGCATTTTGAAACTTTTTTCTGGAGGCAAGAATGAGAAACAGGAGACATAAGCTATAGTCTCATTTTGCTTTCAAACAGATCTCATTGTTGTCTAGGAGACAGAAATGGAACACTTTTGAGATCTCCTCTCTAAAATTATTTTCCTATGGGTGGGTTCCTGGGTCAGTCAGTGTTTTAGGGACCAGTGAACTTGATGATGGATCGCTCATAGTGTGACAGCAGGGGGAGTGACTGGAACCAGCCGACCAGCACTGATACTTTGCTCCAGCTGCTGCAGGAGTGTCCTCAGGGTGTGTTTGTGCTTAAAACACACACCAATAAAATATGCTCTGATGTATGTGAATCTGCAGACCCTCTGTGTCCCGCCTGTTCATGTTAGAGCGGGTGTGTGGGGGTGAGGCTGTGCGTGTGTGACGCACAGGAATGTGTGGTCACATTATGCAATTGATGTAATTGAAATGAGATAGGTGTTATTGTAATTATGTATGAATACAGATTTTTAACTCAGTACCAATTTACCAGAAATGATCCACCGAAACTCTTGAGGGCAGTGTGGTCTCTCTGATAGCCGGGTCTCCTGCTTCCGGTCCCGCTACGATCTCTGTTGACTTTTCCACAGAGATTCAGAGCGTGTTCTGTTAATCTACAGCTGATACATGTTGCTGTTTATCATACAGACATGATTACATGAAGAATAGAGAGGAGGAGATGAAATACACGGCCGATGAGCGAGAAGTGGAAGTGCTCTAAATGTGGAAAACACAATGCGGCCGAGCGGACCAATCACAGGGCTTGCGGTCGGCGTTGATTCTATGTGTAGTTACATTTTGGAGGAGGTGTACGTCAGCTACATGTGTAGGCATTGGAGCTAGGTGGACCCCCGGCGTAGGCTACGCCATCAATTCGACGCAGAAGTATAAATCAGCCTTCAGTGTGCTCAGCAGCTCTAGTCTTCAGACTGGCAGAAGCTAGAGGAGACACACTACCTGTCGCCTGTCTCGTTCATTTTCCTGTTGTTTACAGGAAATTATTATCTGACTACAGTCCTCACATCCTGTAACATAAGCACACGCTCTCAGCCGTGTGTGTGTGTGTGTGTGTGTGTGTGTGTGTGTGTGTGTGTGTGTGTGTGTGTGTGTGTGTCCATAGAGTGACCTACATCCAAGATATTTAATTTGGACAATACAGATAAAATGAACATTAATATCTTAACTGCATGCAAACTGAACAACATGCAGGTTTAATCTAAAGCCCAGCTGCATTATAGAGAGGACATTCCCCAGCAGGCTTTTAGTGGAGCGTCACGCTTCACAGGAGCACACAACAGGACATGTACATTGGGGGTCATGTAATCCCTGCCCCCTCTGCTTGACCCCGACACACACACACATACACACTTGCTCTCATCGAGTGACCCCTTCCCAGCAATTACAAAGTCCTGACCAGTCTAATCCTCCCCGGCACACACACACAGACACACACAGACACACACACACTGCAACCTGAGCTGCTTTAATCTGAACAAAGGGGAGATAATAGATGCTGAAACGTTGACATGTGAGTGTGTTCTCATTACAGTTTCCTGCAGAGTCTGAAACGAGCTGCTGTATTTTAAGGCTTGGTTATGGGAGTATGGAGGTCCTCAGAAGCACACACTTCTGTGTCTGTGTGTGTAAGTGTGTGTGTGAGTGTGAGCACTAATGATAGTTGCCCTGCACATCAACAACAATTAGTGATGGATAGTGTTGTTGGTACCAGATGGCACTTTGGGATTTGTGATGTTATGTAAGCACGGAGAGGGGTGAGGAGGAGAGGAGGGCATTGGGGTGAGGATGAAGCGGGAGGGGAGGTTGGTCAGCAGGAATGAGGAAGATGAGAGACCTGACACAGCCTTTATCACACAGCAGCAGACCCCAAACACAGCAGGAGGCGCTTTGGAAACCAGTGACCTGAAATCCTCTGACGTCACGGGCTGAAGGGCAACTTCTCTGGACGGGAAGAAGCACGTTTGGATTTCAGTAAAGCTGCAGCTGATGATTATTCTCACTGTCAAACTGCCAACATTTAGATATTGAGTCCAAGAAAGGTCAGAGTCAGTTTAATGTCTGTGATGTTGGAATAAAATGTTCTCTCAAACTTTTAGACACATTACTCTGTTGGAGATTCGACCTCTGTGTCCTAATGTTCAAAAAGGAACAGACTTGTTGACCCAACAGGGATGTTTTATGTGCTTATCTTCTGGCTAAGAGACTGATAAGGATACGCTTTTATTAAAAACATCCACGCTCTCCAGAGCCGCTGAAACAAAGACTTCAGATAACTCTGCTGACCCAAGCCCACATGGACCCCTGATATTTTCAGGCCCTGATATTTTCAGGAACTTATCTCTCACCCATGCACCTAACAGTGGGAGCTAATCTGCAGCCTCTCACACACTGCAACTCTGAACCAGCACCAGAAAACACTTCCACCATCTCTTCACCTTTATGCTCACACACTGCACCCTGAAACACAGCAATGTACGTGTGTGGATTCACATCACATTACGGCACTCAGACATGGGTTCTCCCACACACACACACACACATGGAGGGCTTCACATCACTACTTTCTTCCCCCCCATTACGCCTCTGTTACTACCTCTGAGGTAGGATCAGAGATGGACCGAGCACCATTACGCCTCTGTATGTCACACGTTACAGCCGTTAATATAATATGATAATATGTTTTGGATGTTTACCTGCAGAGTTCACATTTCAACTCACCTCTACGTCACACAGAGTTCTGACAGTGGCTGGAAGAAGTCACCTTAAATTAGGTTGAACAGATAAGACGTTTGCGTTCATACACCCAGTGGTTTCCATCAAAGCTGTGAAAATTCTGCTCTGTAATGAATCATTCGGGTGTTTAAACATTCAATGGTAGGAAAAGCTGGTGCAGGGATCATTCAAACACATGCTGACTTTGTTACATGGACTCTGAAACGTTAGGACTGTACGATCTCTGTTGACTTTTCCACAGAGATTCAGAGCGTGTTCTGTTAATCTACAGCTGATACATGTTGCTGTTTATCATACAGACATGATTACATGAAGAATAGAGAGGAGACAGTGGAGGAGATGCAATGCACAGCCGATGAGCGGGGATCCCAGAAGTCCTGTAAATGCAGGTAACGCAATGCTGCAGAGCGGACCAATCACAGGGCTTGCGGTCCGCGTCAATTCTACGTGTAGTTACATTTTGGAGGAGGTGCACGTCAGCTACGTCTGTCAATTTGACTGAGAAGTATAAATCATGTAAGTCGTATAAATCAGGCTTGAGACGTTAGGACTGCTGGACGCGTCATAAAGACTCCTCTAACTGTTCACGCTGATGAAACAACAAGGGGCAAATATTTCCCTTAAATAACAAAGACAGCAGAAACAGTGCTGCAGTAAATGTGTGTGTGTCGTGAAGTCTTTAGTGCTGTTGTGTTACAGGACTGTGTGTGTGTGTGTTTGCATTGTGTGTGAGTGTGTTTATGGAGCGCTGTAGTGTTGCTCTGTTTGCACTTCTTTCATTCACGAGGACTTTTTATCATGAGAAACCTGTTTTATGGCCCCCGCAGAGCCGGGAAACAGCAGGAACACACACACACACACACACACACACACACACACACACACAAACACACACACAATGCTTTTTGTCACTGTCCCCTGGAATGTAGCAGGCCATTACTATGCAAATGAGAAAATGTCCCCTGTAAAAACTGCCCCGTGTGTGTGTGTTTGTGTGTGTGTGTGTGTGTGTGTGAGGATATCAGCGTGCTCTAATGAACTGTAGTTCAGAGTAACTCTTGGACACAGCACACAGCAGGAGGCTGTTAGTGTGTGACATTTTGTCTGCTGTAAACACTCGTGTGGTTTGGGTGAGGACAGCAGGAGGAGGGTCTCTGCACTGAGTCGTTTGCACATCTGAGAGGGCGTACAAATGTAAGGATCAATATAACTGATATCATTAATTAAGATTCCATTACTATAATTGATCTTAATGCAGATAGATGTTGGCTGAGGGAGAGGCATGATCACGCTTCTTTGCTTTATGTGAATGTAAGTAAGAATGTCAGAGTCACCAAACTGCTCTGACTAAAACATGAACTCATTTTCACAAACATGACAGTAGCTTGCCTGCATGTAGGGCTGGGCCATAATTTGATAATGATCATTATCATGATATAATTTTTCTCAATAGAACTATAACAAATGTTCGAGGGGGCACTAAAGAGTCTTATAGACTAGTTATCATCCAACATTTAAGAAAAAATAGAATCTAAAAACAAAATCTTCACCGAAATCTCATCTTACACAAAAGATGCTTCCTGCTTCCTGCAGATACATGCTCAGAAACTGTCTGATTTCTGTCAGGGGCAAAAATCTGCTTTTAAATTTAAAGGTGACATATCATGGTGATAAAGGTGACTTTTTAATGGTTCTCTACCTGAAATATGTGTCCCTGGCATGTCTACAAACCCCCTGAAAATGAAAAAAATCCATTCTGCCCCTGTTCTGATTTCTCCACCTTTCTGTAAATGTGTGCTGAAACGAGCCGTTTCAGACTTCAGTGTTTTTGTTACGTCACAACAATATCCGGTCTGTCACGGAGTCAGAGCTCGGAGCTTGTTCAGCCCATAGACTGTATAAAATAATACTGAACCCCCTCCTCCGTTTTTCATTTCCTGCACAAATGTGTGCTAACAAGGAGCTTAGGAGGGAGGCATGCTAGTTGTAGGCTGTCTTAATAAACACAAAGGTCGGTTTTACTCCCCACGTCTGCAGATTTGAAGATCTAGTGGATGATTTGTATTTATCATGGATAAGTGCTAGCGCTAGTTAGCATAGCTACATAGCTACATGTTCATAGCTGTAGCTGTGTACCAAGACACACGTCTACATACTGATAAATAAAACAACAAGAAACACTAAATCTGTGACCAATCCTTCAGAAAGGTCCTGCTGCAGGCGCCTCTCCGTCAGGATCAGATTCTGGATCAGATTCAGAGGGTTGAAGTAACGTGATCTCTGAGCAGCCGTGTATATTCAGCCAACATGCAAACATTAGATCAACGTGCCGGAGAGCCGAGGCACATCCACTTCCTGAGGGGGCGTGGTCAGAGAGAAAACAGAGTGTTCTGAGGAGGACTGAAGAAGAGGGTTTTTCAGGGAGACCAGAATCTGATTTCAAAGTGTTTTTTTGAGCATAAACTTTAAAGACATGTTTTGGGGACCTCTTAGACCAATATATATTGATGAAAAAAACGTGATATGTCACCTTTAAATGAAATATTGTGATAATCATCGATATCGACTGATATGTCATATTTTATCGTGTTAACATCTTGTTCAATATCGCCCAGCTCTACCTACATGCACCCTGACCTGCAGGGTTGTGTTTAAGTTAATGTGAGACTGTGGTGTTATATAAAGTAAGGTCAGATCCAATGCAATATTTGTGTTCAACTACTAACTACAAGAAATGACGTGACGCTCCTGTGTTCTGTCACGTAGAATCCCTGTTCCTGTCAGTGTAGTCTGGTGTCTTTGAGGAGAACAACCAAAGCGCTTTGTTCTGCTTTGTTCATACCTGAGATCTTCCTCTGTAGGGATCCTCTCTAAAATGTTCTCAGACACAAGGAGTAACATCCAAACCTGCAGTGGCAGAAACAAGAACTTTGATTGGATGTAATCTGATCATAATTATTAAAGATTACACTGCAGCCGTCACAGCCTGTGTCCCCGCTGCAGGGCGATCATCTGTATCTGTTCCTGTGCATGCACACCTGACATTTCCAAAACAATATGAGGACATCCTGACCCTGACATTTTACAGAGATTCTCAGTGTCTTCCAAAAGTGTGTTTGCGTGTGTTTACTGTTTTCATCAGAGGTAACAGAGACAGGATCACTGTGAGGCTGCAGAACAGCGCTGTGTGTGTGTATGTGAAGCTCCTCCCACTGTGTGTTTACCTCTCTGCAGCACTGGGACACTAGCGATACACCCTCATTGGATCAATATGAATGCATAAAGGCGTGATGGTGTTGAAGCTGAGTTTTGACTCCACATCCATAAAGAGCGACTGGTTGCATGATGCAGTCATCAGCCCTGGTGAATTTTCCTCGACACTAACTGTGTGTCCTGTGTGTTCTCAGTTTGGCTCAACACCAACATTAGTCAAGAAAAAGTCTGAACAAAGTCAGGGTGGGAAATTTGTGTTGGGGACGTTGGTAAGTTTTCAGGAGTTTAGTGCATGTGTGAAGACCACTCGTCTGAGTGATTCCAAAAACTTATTTAGACCCCAGAATCAATAAAAACCCAGTCCAGGAATCAAAACACTGAACGCCTGCTGCTCAATGTTCTGCTGTCTCGTCTCACACTGTTTCTATACATCCAGTCTCACTGTGAGGATCAGAGCTCCTCTCATCTTCATATCATCTACAAAGGATGAGACCCCGTCAGAAGCACTTTAGTAGTCTGCTGAGAAAACTCTTCCTGTTCCAGAAAACTCCATCAAATATTGATGCGAAGGCGGCTCGAGCTTCCAGGCCACTCGTTTCTGTGTCACATCCAGAAGTGACCGATATGAAGCTCTCTGGTGAGCATTCAGCCCAGACCAGTCTGAGGACGACAGAGGAGGGGGGAGTCCTTATCCACAAACTCAACCGGATATAATGTCCACTAACAACCTTTGGATCACACCGTGGTCTCTACTGTAAACTGACGCAGTGGCTCTTTAATCCATCATTATGTTGAGTTATTGAACATACAGAGAGGACCACAGTTTCTGACCTCACTCATGTGTTTCCGGTTGAACTCAAAGAGACATCTATTTATGATCCAAAATAAAACTGACACAAAGCCTTGATTCTTTCATATCATCAGAACTCTGCTGTAGGTTAAAGCTGGGGTTGGCAGTCTCGGAAAACTAGCATGAATTTGAATGTAGCATTTCCTCATGACTCCGTCTAACCCCTCCCCTCCTCCCTCAGAGCTCCTCCAAAACGACCCCCCCCCCCCCCCCCCCCCCCCCCCCCCCGCCCCGCTCACATGCACGAGCGCCGTTGACTTGCGACCATATAATAATAATAATAATATTAAAGTTTATTTATAAAGCACTTATCAAAACAGACGTTACAAAGTGCTTAACATCATAAAAACCCACAATAAAGAGAACAAAGCAAAGGGGGGGGGGGGGTATATGGGCTGGCAAGACAATTTAAGCAGAAAAACCAAAAGAGAAACTACTAAAAGCAGTTAAAACAATAAAACAATTAAAATCAGTAAAACAAATAAAATCAGTAAAACAATAAAACGATGAGTGAATAAAAAATAGATTAAAAATAAATGTAGCATCTTGGATAAAACAATATTACTGGAAGGCCTTTGGATAAAAATGTGTTTTCAGCTGTGATTTAAAAGAAGATACTGATGTAGCTTGCCTGAGATCCTCAGGCAGGTCGTTCCACAGTCGAGGAGCCTGCACAGTAAACGCTCGCTCACCCTTAGACTTCAGCTTTGTAGTGGGAACTTTAAGGAGGTTCCTGCCTGAGGATCTGAGGCTGCGCCCGGGTTGGTAGGGTGAAAGCAGATCACATATATATTCGGGGGCCAGGCCGTGAAGTGCTTTAAAAGTGATAAGTAAAACCTTAAAATCTCTTCTAAAAGCAATGGGCAGCCAGTGTAGGGTCATTAAAACAGGAGTAATGTGCTCTCTCTTCTTGGTTCTAGTTAAAAGTCTTGCTGCTGAATTTTGTACCAGTTGTAATCTATTGAGAGATTTTTGTGTTTAACCAGTCATATGATGGTGACTGATTCAAAACTGGTCCGTCCTCACCAAAACATTCTCATAGTGAAAGTTAAAAACACAAACAAACATGGCTGCTGTTAGCACTCACAGCTGTCATGCTAGCATTATCCAGTTGTACCAGTGACACGATATCAGGAGAAAAGTTATAACACATATATAAAACTGTAACAGCTCTACTGTTTGTTAAACATGTTCAGTGAAGATGTTCTTAATTCCTACAGTGTTGACGGTCAGTGAAGGCATCAGGAGAGGTGTAGAGTGTGTGAGCGGGAGAGAGAGGAGACAAGAGGAGAAGTTCTTCATTCATGCGTGATCACGGCTGACAGTGACCGGTAAGTAAAGATCAACGTGTTCACGAATCGGCTCGTCATCCCTACAGCGTCCGGACGGACGCTACAGTACATCTACATTTCTGTAGGACTTACTAAATGTCATTCATTCTTCTGCTTGTCAGAGCCCCATGGTGAGAGCTTTTTAGACTCTGATCCAGACTACAGTCCTGAGCAAAGCACCTCATCGGGTCAGAGGGGACAGGCCCGAGGTCGAGTGAGAGGGGCGGTGAGTAGAGTCAGGGGAAGCAGCGGCAGGAGACGGGGACTCGGAGTACACGCCGGGGAAATGTACGCGCAGGAGGCGGGCAGAACAGCAGGACGGGATTTGAATGGTTTAAAATTTTGGCACCCAAAAAAGGCTGATTGGCTGGAGTTTTCTCAGGTTTACTCCGGCTGTAGATAGCAGCTTTTTTTCACTCTTTTTTAAGAACACATCATGTATTGATTACCATCAGGACATAAAGATCATTTTAACCAGTATAACAAAAAGTGGATCTAAATCTGATTACCAACCCCAGCTTTAATGATGGTGTGAAATGTTATTTAGCAAAATGATGAAAAAAGTTTCCTTTTTTTTTACCTTTGTGACACAATTTAGAAATGTTTATCAACTCTTCAGGATCTCTGACTTTTACCACCTCAGAGCTGAGGCTGTGCAGAATCATCAAGGGCATTCAAAGCTAAACCAAGACATGACGCCTTGACAATCCCAGGACTGTTCCTGTTGCAGAGTTTAAAGGGTTAAATCTAGTTTGAGATTACTCACAGCGTTTTATTGTCTGATCTTAAGTATCTGACCTCACACACTCCCTGATCAACCAAAGTCTCTGAATGACCTGAGTTTGCACATCTAGAAGAACTCAGCTTCAGGTCATGTGACCACAGACGCTGAGCTCTGACAGCTTTTATCTTAATGAGGAGAAACCATGTGTGACTTTTAAAGCTCCTCTGATCATTCTCTTCAGACCTTCCACAGCTGATGGCACAGATTCTCATCTGACATACCGCTCCCTGGCTGCTGGTGCACCTCTCATCCAATGCATGCAGGGACAGCCTGCAGCCTCACGTGACCCTGGACATAGGCAGAGGGAGACAGACTGAAGATGAGAGAGAGAGAGAGGGCAGCTCTCAAGCCGGGCAGCGGGTGGTGTCTAAAAGAGGAGTGCTCTCTCACAGAGGAGTGTATATTCCGTTCATTCTGCTCAAGGCCTCAGTGAGAGGAGAGCGCTGGGCTTTATGTGTCTGTCTTCAAGGTCTAAAGACTTGTTATGAACCTGACCCGACTCACAGCTTCCATACAAACTTCTTCTCCAAGCTTTAAAGTGCTAAAACATGTATCACAGCTGTAATCAGTTTTACCGCTGTTATCAAGAATAGTTGTAGGCTGTCTTAATAAACACAAAGGTCGGTTTTACTCCCCACGTCTGCAGATTTGAAGATCTAGTGGATGATTTTTATTTATCATGGATAAGTGCTAGCACTAGTTAGCATAGCTACATAGCTACATGTCCTGGCTGTAGCTGTGTACCAAGACACACGTCGACATACTGACAAATAAAACAACAAGAAACACAGAATCTGTGACCAATCCTTCAGAAAAGGTCCCGCTGCCTTTCTGGCAGAGGTCGGTTTTACTCCCCACGTCTGCAGATTTGAAGATCTAGTGGATGATTTTTATTTGTCATGGATAAGTGCTAGCGCTAGTTAGCATAGCCACATAGCTCCATGTTCCTAGCTGTGTACCAAGACACACGTCTACATACTGATAAATAAAACAACAAGAAACACTAAATCTATGACCAATCGTTCAGAAAGGTCCTGCTACAGGGGCCTCTCCGTCAGGATCAGATTCTGGATCAGATTCAGAGGGTTGAAGTAACGTGATCTCTGAGCAGCCGTGTATATTCAGCCAACATGTAAACATTAGATCAACGTGCTGGAGAGCCGAGGCACATCCACTTCCTGAGGGGGCGTGGTCAGAGGGAAAACAGAGTGTTCTGAGGAGGACTGAAGAAGAGGGTTTTTCAGGCAGACCAAAATCTGATTTCAAAGTGTTTTTTTGAGCATAAACTTTAAAGACATGTTTTGGGGACCTCTTAGACCAATATATATTGATGAAAAAAGCGTGATATGTCCCCTTTAAAGGGGAGAGCACAACTCAAAACAATACTCTATAAACAGATACAGTAAAAGGTAGACAATTTGATATATATTTGTTGTATATTTAAATCAAATTATGGAAATGATCTTATCAGAAAACTAAATCCAGAAGTTCATAATTATTAAGGCATGAGATTAATCTGCTATTATTGTTCCTTTCGAAAACATTATTTGGACATGTTGAAATATTTTTGACTGACTGCATCCTCTGTTGCAAACATTGGTATCTTTGCTTGTGTTGATGGTGTTTCTTGGAGTATCTTCAAACACTTCATGTCCCTTAAACGACTCCAAACCGAAGGTTATATAAACGATGCTCTGTCTATTTCAGTCTTTACTTTCCAGATCGATTCAAACAGGATCACACGCTGTAATCTTCTGTGAGTTATATTTGCAAAAAACCACGAAGGCTCTGCTTGATATGAATTTTAGATCAGATCAAACAACGATCTCCCGGATCCATTTTCCTGGTGTGAATAAATCGAAAGAACACTGAGACGATGAAAACTGAGCCAGAGAACATGAAGCAGTGGCTGCTAGAGATCAGCAATGAAAGGTTTCAGCCTCTTTCATAATCACAGCGGTGTTTCTCGTCCAATCACGTCCAGTGTGAGTCAAACTAAATGACAAAAGCAATAAAACTGAACAATTCAAGCGTCTTTTCTCCACTCGGTGTGACCTCCGCTCTCTCTGCAGACTCACCCTGAGAAACAGGATTAAAAAAGCCCTCATAAGTCTGTGAGGGAGTGACAGACCAACATGTCCGCTCCTGCTCCTCCTCCTCTCACCTCCTCAAAGCAGTCAAAGCTGCTGATGAGGAGCACTTCTCTGCACACAGATCAGACCTTTCCAGCGTGTTTGTCTTTGTGCTCTTCCAGCGTGAAGTAAACACGTGGGTTAAAAAGCTCAGAGATCCTCCTCCTCTTCATGCTGTCTGTCTCTAAAGCTTCATGCACTCAAAGTTATCACAGGTGAGCTGTCAGCTCCTCACACCTCCACTTTCAGACTCTCAGCACCTTAAGGAAACTGTTTATCACTCTTCTGTCATCATCAAACCATCTCCTCTGTTTGAAGAACCAAAATAAAACAACTTCAAGACATAAATTTTTTTTTAATTCTCCTCCTCTCTTTGGTTAACTTTTGGTGTTTTGGAGAGTTGTGTTATTTCCGCCTCTTTACCTGACGACGCAGCATCTCTCCATAAAGACAGGAAGCTTGTTATTTCTGTAACAGCTGCAGAGTGAATTTAAAATGTGACGCTGTTGACAGAGACTGTTCGCATAAATATATTGGAGCTTTTTAAAGCAACACACATTTCGAACAATCACCTGTAGGCTCCAAATGTGGATGCCAAACTTTCAGCCGCACTCACTTTCAAACGGGTTATGATGGAGGTAAACAGTGACGGGGGCTTTGACAGAACTGCATTTCCTGTTTGTAACTCCAGTTTTAAAAAGCAGCGAGCACGCTGACGTGAGGTTCATCACATGATCTTACACATACATTTCTAAACTCACAAAAACACTCGTATTCAAACGGCAAACATTACAGAACAACCCTTTAAAGCCTCTGGTAACCCAAATCAACAAAAACATTCTACCTATGATATGTCAGACCACATGTAAATAAATTCAAAAATACAGCAGAAACAAACATGTTAAAGATGACATATCATGCAAAACTGTCTTTTTAATGGTTCTCTACCTGAAATATGTGTCCCTGGCATGTCTACAAACCCCCCGAGAATGAAAAAAATCCATTCTGCCCCTGTTCTGATTTCTCCACCTTTCTGTAAATGTGTGTGAAACGAGCCGTTTCAGACTTCAGTGTTTTTCATACGTCACAACAATATCCGATCTGTAACTGAAGTCAGAGCTCGAAGCTTGTTCAGCCCATAGACTGTATAAAATACAACTCAACCCCTCCTCCGTTTTTCATTCCCTGCACACATGTGTGCTAACAAGGAGCTTAGGAGGGAGGCATGCTAGTTGTAGGCTGTCTTAATAAACACAAAGGTCGGTTTTACTCCCCACGTCTGCAGATTTGAAGATCTAGTGGATGATTTTTATTTGTCATGGATAAGTGCTAGCGCTAATTAGCATAGCCACATAGCTACATGTCGTAGCTGTAGCTGTGTACCAAGACACACGTCGACATACTGATAAACAAAACAACAAGTAACACAGAATCTGTGACCAATCCTTCAGAAAGGTCCTGCTGCCTTTCTGGCAGCGGTCGGTTTTACTCCCCACGTCTGCAGATTTGAAGATCTAGTGGATGATTTTTATGTGTCATGGATAAGTGCTAGCGCAAGTTAGCATAGCCACATAGCTACATGTTAGTAGCTGTGTACCAAGACACACGTTGACGTACTGACAAATAAAACAACAAGAAACACTAAATCTGTGACCAATCGTTCAGAAAGGTCCTGCTGCAGGCGCCTCTCCGTCAGGATCAGATTCTGGATTAGATTCAGAGGGTTGAAGTAACGCGGGTCTGTGAGCAGCCGTGTATATTCAGCCAACATGTAAACATTAGTTGAACGTGCTGGAGAGCCGAGGGCACATCCACTTCCTGAGGGGGCGTGGTCAGAGAGAAAACAGACTGTTCTGAGGAGGGCTGAAGTAGAGGGTTTTTCAGGCATGCCAAAATCTGATTTCAAAGTGGTTTTTTGAGCATAAACTTTAAAGACATGTTTTGGGGACCTCTTAGACCAATATATATTGATGAAAAAAGTGTGATATGTCACCTTTAAAGCCTGCTACAAAAGACGAGTGTAGTCTGGATAGCTCATTTCTCAATCAGCACACACTGTACGGGGGATGAATTTTTTCATAATGCTGTCATTTCACAGATTCTAAGATCACGAGTCTTCCAATGAGAGGCACAGCTGACTTGATTGACAGGCGGGAACACTGTAGCTGTTGGCTAGGAGGCTCAAAGCCCGCCTCTTTACATCACATAGCTCAACAGAAGTTATGTTGAGTTCAACATTTCCAATATGGCTGCCGCCAACGATTGGCCTCAAAACAGCGCTTCAGAAACAGATGGGTGACGTCACGGTGACTACGTCCATTATTTATACAGTCTATGCCCACAACGCTGCAGAGCCGTGTTACAGTCCTGGGCGCCATCATGAAATCAAAAATGTGGATTCTGTTTCATGTTTTTTTCTATACATCTCCTAAGAGACCAGTTTCTCCCTCTGTCTGTCTGTGGTCCATGTTCTCCACAGAGTCCTCCTCTTTGTTACCTCAGCTCCTCCATCAGACACTAATTAGATATCTTGCTGGTTGCTGAGGGATCAAAAAACACCTCTAATCTGATATCAGTCAGAACGCTGAAGCTGCCACGTCTCTCCCTTCTCTCTGACCCGGCTTTGATGAACACCACTTTCTGTTTTTGCAAACACAACACAGCGGGCTGCAGAGCTGTAATTGGAGGAGCTGTCACAGAAGAGGGAGGCTGACGCTGCTTCAAACAGCGATTCAGAGGATCCTTCCAGAACGATGCAGCTGAACACCTGTCAGAGGAAAACTGCTCATCTGATGTGAGCATTTGTGCAGAGTGTTAAAAGCTGCTCAGAGTCACACGCTGCACCCCAATCTGCTGCAGCTGCCTGGAGTCCTGAACGTACAGCTGATAGCAAACTGCTGCCTGTCTCGTAACATGACCACCAACACTGTGTGGAAACACTCCTCCAGTCTGAGCGCGGCAGGTCTCTGAGCTGATGGAGGGCAGCAGGTCAGAAAAACAGAACATGTGGACGCAGATCTGATTTCCATCAAAAAACACTCTCTCTCACACACACACACACACACACACACACACACACACACACACACACACACACACGGAACAGAGCCTATTGTCAGGTGTAAATCTCTACCACACTGCTGCTGCTGCTTAATCCACTCAGTGTACCTGAAGATGCACCTGGACTGAGTCGGTAATAACCCTCCACACACACACACACACACACACACACACACACACACACACACACACACACACACACACACACACACACACACACACACACACACACAGCACAGAGCCTATTGTCAGGTGTAAATTAGCACACAGAGAGTGTAAGAGCATCATTAGCATAAAGAGCTCCTGCAGAGTAGGTGTGTGTGTGTGTGTGTGTGTGTGTGTGTGTGTGTGTGTGTGTGTGTGTGTGTGTGTGTGTGTGTGTGTGTGTGTGTGTGTGTGTTGAGGGTGTCATGTCTTCACTGCATGGTTCAGTACTCTCTTGTTCATTGAAACAGCATCAATCACTGTTTATTTACAGAACCTTAAAATAAGATCATCCTCTGATGACTCTGAGCAAACACAGCTTCAGGTTCTCCTTCATTGTGACTCTGCTGAGAGCTTTACTTTCACTGTGGAGGACTTCAGGCTGTCTCTGCAAAGTCCAGGTCTAAAACATCCTGTAGTCAGAGAGCCTTATTAAAGTCTAATCAGTGTTGGCTTTCACAGGTCTCATCTGTAAGTCTTATCACCTTTATTTATTGATTTTAAATCTCTTCTGAAAACATTTTTTCATTGTAGAGTCTTTCCTTATTCTATCTGAATGTAACTGAATTGAATTGAATTGAATTTTATCTTATTTTACATTATTTTATTTTGTTTTATGCTATTTTATTTTATGTTATTTTTTTCGTTTTATTTGTTTTATGTTATTTGTTTTAATTTGTTTTGTTTTATTTCATTTATTTTTTTATTTTGTTTTATGTTATTTCATTTTTTTTTATTTCATTTTTTTTTTTTTTTTTTGTTCTATGTTATTTTATTTTGTTTTGTTTTATTTCATTTGTTTTGTTTTATTTTGTTTATGTTATTTTATTTGTTTTATTTTGTTTTATTTCATTTTTTTGTTTTATTTCGTTCTATGTTATTTTATTTTGTTTTGTTTTATTTAATTTGTTCTGTTTTATTTTGTTTTATGTTATTTTATTTTGTTTTGTTTTATTTTGTTTTATGTTATTTTATTTTGTTTTGTTTTATTTAATTTTTTTATTTATTTTGTTTTATGTTATTTTATTTTTTTTATTTCATTTTTTGTTTTATTTTGTTCTATGTTATTTTATTTTGTTTTGTTTTATTTCATTTGTTTTGTTTTATTTTGTTTTATGTTATTTTATTTTGTTTTGTTTTATTTAATTTGTTTTTTTTATTTTGTTTTATGTTATTTTAATTTTTAATTTTTTTCCTTTCTTTTGTTTTGTTTTTTTATATTTTATTTTATTTTGTTTTGTATTATTTTGTTTTATGTTTTTTTTTAACCGTCTTAAGAAATATATTTTAAAAAATGTTTATATTCCTTTAGAGTTCTATAAGGGAAATTTTATGTTTTTTAAAATATGTTTATTTCTTTATCTTGACTATTTTGCTGAACATGTGAAGCACTTTGTAACTTGGTTTTTGAAAAGTGCTCTACAAATAAAATCATTATTATTATTATTATTATTATTATTATTATTATTATTATTATTATTATTATTATTATCTGACAACAACTGGTTTTGAGGAGGATGCAAGTTTGGCTTGGGGGTTAAATCTTGCTCCCTGCGTTATAGAGACTTTAGTCCTCAAAGTGGGTCTCCTGGACTTGATTCCACCTTGCAGCCCTTTGTTTTTCACTGTCATTCCGCCTTCTCCTCTCATTTCTTAGAGTCGTGCTCTCTTCACCGTCCTATCTCAAGGCTACACTCGAAATATGGTTTGATCCACCATCAGGCCTGAGTTACAAAAACACAATCATTTGGAGTTTCCCTGAGCTCTCAGCACATCCAAGAAAATAGTACTAATGAAGTGTTTTGAAGCTTGAACCAAAAAGATTTAGCTTTTTAAAAAAATATTCTTAAATCTTAAAGAGAAAGAAGTAATTTATCGATGAATGAAAACAGTACTCTCTCACTCCTCTGTAAATCTTTGATAAAACACTGGACTGGTTTTAGTTCTGGTTCCATAATGTCTGCATAAAAGCTCTGAACCCTTAAATCCTGTTGCTGGTCTGAAAACAAGCCTTCATGCGTTCATCCTCTGGGCTGATGAAAGATCCCAACATGAAGAGAAAACAGAGCTTGAGAGCTCACAGTACAAAGCTGCTGCTAATCAGCGGCTAATGAAAGACATAATGTGATCTCACATTTGAAGACGGAAGATTTAAGACCTCAAAATGTCTCTGAAGTCTTGTGAACAAGCCCAAATAATCCCCTGAAGTCTGGGCTTCTGGAGACTTCTGTGCTGATTAAATCATCAGCTGGTTAGATTTGGTGATCCTGTCATCACTCTGATCGTTTCTGACACACAGCGCTGGTTTACAACTCTTTAAACATCATCAGGGCGCTATTTATTATCCTCTTTAGGGTCTGCAGCATTCAGCCTCTGATAAGAGACACCTTATCTGATCTCTCTTCAAGTCCTCACTGCTTTCATCCCTTCTCTTCACACGTTAGGGATATTTAACTTATATGATCAAGACAACAACTTATGCAAAAAAGACGTCCTGTCATATCTTCTGAGGGATGAGAACAATATTTAATCAACCACCAAAGATTGAGGAGTGAAATCAGATCTGTTCATGTCTTTGTCTAACTTCAAACTCATTCTTTGGATCTAAAAGAATAAAAAGTTGGAGAAATGATGCAGCAGAATTAAGCGAATCAGAAAGCAGTGTTTATTTCCCTTTGGATATAAATGCTCTAACGTCTTAGCAGGACACCAGGGTGTGTTAGAGGATGCTCAGATGAAGCTTTGCCAGAGTAATAAAAAATATACTGTAAGTACTTTACCAGAAGTCAAAATATTCTTTATGCAGACCTTTAGAGTCATTTCATAAAATCAATCATTATAAATATCAATCAATCAATCTTTATTTGTATAGCGCCAAATCCCAACAAACATAATCTCAAGACTCTTTTACAAACAGAGCAGGTCTAGACCACTCTATGTCAAATTATGAACAGAGACCCAACACCAAGACAGGATAAGACTCAGTCTGACCCCACCTTAATCCACCATGAGCATTGCACCTCACAGTATTTAGATAGTTACAGCAAAGAGGAAAAACTTCCTTTAACAGGCAGAAACCTCGAGCAGAACCAGACTCATGTTAGACACATATCTGCCTCAACCGAGTTGGGTCTGGAAAGAGGGATAGAGGAGAATAAGAGAGAGAGGGAGCGGTGATAGTGATGAGACGAGTAGTAGAAGCTGTTGCTGCTGGAGTCCAGCACGTCTGTATCAGCTGGAGTCTTGAACGTCCACAGCAGGAGGACGTCTACGGCAGCTCAGAGGAACCTACGAGACAAGGGAGCTCAGGGACTCCAGAAAGGTCTATGGTTAGTAACTTTAATGGGACAGGCAGAGTTAAAGTGAGTGATGAGGGGGTCGGGGGGAAGGGGGTGAGATAGGATCCGAGTGTGTCAGTCTAAGCCTATAGCAGCATATCTAAGACCTGGTCCAAGCCTGATCTAGCTCTGACTATAAGCTTTATCAAAAAGGAATGTTTGAAACCTACTCTTAAAAGTAGAGAGGGTGTCTGCCTCCTGGACCCTGACTGGTAGATTATTCCAAAGGAGAGGGGCCTGATAACTGAAGGCTCTACCTCCCATACTACTTTTAGAGACTTTAGGTACGATGAGCAGTCCTGTATGTTTGAGCGTAGTGTTCTAGAGGGGTAGCCTAATGCATAAAAGGTTTAAATGTTGTTGGTGACAAAGGTGAAGTTGCATCATCATCATCATCATCATCATTGTCACACATATGCTGTGTTCATGTCACGACTGTTCCTGAAGTTCTCCGGGGTGTGGACGCAAACATCACCCAGGCTTTACTCTGACTCTCTCCTGACGTTGAGCTGACGTTTCTATACGACCGGAGCAGACCCAGAAGAGTGAGGGGAGCAGCTCTTGAGAGTTTCCTGGATATTTCATGAGCGCATGTGTGAGAGTGATCATTAACTGTCTGCTAATCTGACTCTGCAGACGAGTTAGCTAAAGCTGCTTAGATGAATGTATTCAAATATAAAATTAAAGCCAGATTACAAATCAGGGAATTCCCTGAACTGTCTTCCCCTGATTGTGTATGTCAGTGATAACACACTGAATCATGCAGAGAGGTGTGTGCTCTGTGTATTCAGTGAAACAAAGAGTATATGGTTTCAAACTAAAGTCGCCTATTAACACAACATGAGGCGTGCTCAAAGCCTCACTGGTGATGACACTAAAATACTCGTTCATTCGGGCTTTTCTGGTCATCTCCGGAGCATTTCTAAACTTAGATCATCAGGAGTTTGAGCGATAGGGAGGATTATAATCTTTATCTTCTCTCTCCTAACTGCTGCTGCAGTGGATGTTTGTTTTTTGCCTTCAGAGAGAGAGATAGAGAGAGAGAGAGAGAGAGAGAGAGGGAACGCCTCCAGAGTGGAGCCAACGAGTGAGACTCCACCATGTACACACAGAGACTCTGCCTCTCTCTGTCACTGATGGCCTCTCTGATCTCTGAGGTGATTGTGTGCAAATGCCCGGGCTGCAGGTTATCTCTGAGCACATGAATGAGCTGAATGAGATTAAAGGTTACCAAAGAACAATCATAAATCTCCTCAGAGCGTGTAGATCATGTCAGCTCTTGTTTTGTGTCACATTTATGCCGCTTTCTTTTCTCCTCCCACTCTGAATTCTGTCAGCTCATATTTACCTCTTTTTGGTTGTTGTGATCTTTTCTTCTTCTGTGCTAAAATGTGTTAGCTAATGAATCCTGACTCCTTTCACACTTTTGCATCTCTTAATCCTTCAGACGACATTTTAACGTGATTGAAAGCATCAAGGGCCTTTTGTCTCCTTCAGGAGTGTTTTCCTGAATTAAAGAGAGGAATGAGTAACTTCACAACAAGCTGAGTGATGATTGGTTTATATATTTATATTGCAGGCCTGCTCATCATACCTAAAGTCTCTAAAAGTAGTATGGGAGGTAGAGCCTTCAGTTATCATGCACCTCTCCTTTGGAATCATCTACCAGTCAGGGTCCGGGAGGCAGACACCCTCTCTACTTTTAAGAGTAGGCAAACTTTCCTTTTTGATAAAGCCTATAGTTAGAGCTGGATCAGGCTTGGACCAGCTCTTAGTTATGCTGCTATAGGCTTAGACTGCTGGATCCTTTCTTTCCCTCCCTCTCCTCTGTCTGCCTGTCTCTTCCTTTAACTCTCCCTGTCCCATTAAAGTTACTAACCATAGACCTTTCTGGAGTCCCTGAGCTCCCTTGTCTCGTAGGTTCCTCTGAGCTGCCATAGACATCCTCCTACTATGGATTTACTACTACTACTGGTCTCATCACTATCAGCGCTCCCTCTCTCTCTTATTCTCCTCTATCCCTCTTTCCAGACCCAACTGGGTCGAGGCAGATGTGTGTCTAACATGAGTCTGGTTCTGCTCGAGGTTTCTGCCTGTTAAAGGAAATTTGTCCTCTCTGCTGTAAGTAGCTAAATACTGTGAGGTGCAATGCTCATGGTGGATTAAGGTGGGGTCAGACTGAGTCTTATCCTGTCTTGGTGTTGGGTCTCTGTTCATAATTTGACATAGAGTGGTCTAGACCTGCTCTGTTTGTAAAAGAGTCTTGAGATAATGTTTTTTTTGTGATTTGGTGCTATACAAATAAAGATTGATTGATTAATTGGTTTATATATTATGTGTGATAAATACAGTCATGGTAGTAATCCTGCAGTAGTTCTTTTTCAAACGTTTGAGAAACATGCATCTTATGGAGGTAAGTCTGCTCCAGCTGCACTGATTCAACCCTGGGAATGTCACGTAACCAACACTTCAATATGCTGCTTTATTCAAGCTAAGATTTCCGGTCTCTGCATCAGTGCGGCACTCAAACTTTCAGCCCCAACACCTCCTCAGCATCTGGCTGCAGGCTCCGACTACACAGCGTTTCATATGATATCTCAGCACTCCTCAGAGTCTGCATGTAAAAAATGCCTCGACGCCAAACACAAACAATGTTCTTCAAAGCAGGAGCTGTCTGACTGAAATGAGTTTCTGGTGTGTGCAGAGATAACACACACATGGTTCATGTCACACAGGGTCTTGGTTTTGTCTCAGAAATAGATCATGGCTTGAGTTCATACGAGTGCAGACCTATGGAATGTGACTGAAGAAGAAGTCTATACTGACTGTTGTCTTCAAACACAGAGTGAACCCTGCTCTCCTGAATGATAGTCCTGTGTATATTTGACCCATCCAATGAGTCAGTGCAGACGCCCCCTCTCCTGATGCTGCATCACAAGACTGTCACAGAATCCCTTACCTGAAGCCTGGAGGAAGCTTCAAGAAGGAACCCTGCGGGGGAACCTAAAAGAGCAGTGAGACCCTGATTGAGTTATTTATCTTCTGAACTTGTAAACCTTCAGGTCTGTTGGGTGAAAGTTGAACACATTTGGGGACTTGTGCCGAGCTGGTCGTTACTTTACATACATCACAGTTATCACCACGTTCCTCCACCTCTAACCCGACGTGATTAGTTCAGGATTAGAGACAGTGAAGGTGAGGGTCAGGACCACCCGGGGGTCCGTGCTGCCTCAGAGCCTTAAAGCTTAAAGAAACAAAGTCTGCTATTGTGAGGAGAGAGGGGACCACAGAGGGACAAACAATACATCCTGGTACACACAGGAACGGGGGACAGTGTCCACGTCAGACACAGGGTGGACTGTTTAAGACCGTTCACAGACTGTGAGTCACACTATGAACAGGGAAACAGACGCTTTAAGAACATTCAGGGGAACTCCATTCAGTCTTTTACAGATTAGACATGATCTGATGTAGGGCTGGGCGATAATTCAATAAAGATAATTATCAGGATATCATTTTTCTCAATATAAATCTAACAATTGTTCAATAAGAGTTCAATATATTTAAACCTGTCATTACACCCCCCAACCACTGGAAAGGGGGGCGCTAATGAGCCTTAAATGCTAGTTGCCACCAAGCGGCAACCTCTGGTCTCAAAATATGAAGCCCATGCGGAAGTGGTTTAAACTGCAATACATGGAGAATCCGCTTGAGGCTGCAGAAACACAGGAAACCACATGGACGCCAATTCAAAAAAGACGATCTTTACAGCAGAAATAAACATGTTTACAGCCTGGTTCAAAAAACGGCTTGGCTCTACATAGCTAATTTCTCTATCGGCACACACTGTACTGGGGTGAATTTTTTTCTAATGCGACGGTTCAGAAGATATTAAGATTACAAGTTTTTGCCCAAATAAGGACATGACTGACTTGACTCCCAGACGGGAACACATAGCTGTTGGCTAGGAGGCTCAAACTCCGCCCCTTTACGCCACACTCTGCCTGGTTGAGTTCCACATTTCCAATATGGCTGCCACCGTCGATTGGCTTCAAAACAGCTTTCAGGAACAGATGAGTGACGTCACGGATACTACGTCCATATTTTATACAGTCTATGGTTGCCACCCAACATTAGACAGAAGAAGAAGACGGGATTGAAGGGTGAGAGGTAGGCGGGGCTTAAAGACTTTTGGAGCATAATGTAAACAGCTGAAAAGAGCGACACAGAAGAAAACGTACACATCTTACTTAGCAATATCAGAAATGATGGATTCAAGAAGTTTATCAGAAAACTAAATCCATCTTCAACTTTCACCCAGGAGCAAAAATCTGCCTTTGAATTTAAATGAAATCATGATTTGATATTTTATCGTGATAACATCATTTTCAATATCGCCCAGCTCTACTCTGACGCACATTTACCGTCAACCAGAAGAGTTCTCACTCTGCTGCACAGTGAAGGAAGAGGATTAGGACTAAGGCACAAAACTTGACTAATAGAGAAGACAAAGAGATCATTTGCTGCTGACGCTGCTCCTCGCTCTCTGAGGTTAGTCTGAGTCAGACAGGAACGCCTGTGACAGCTGACTCGGACACGTAATAACTGTGATGGATGCCGCTGCCGAGTACATTTCTGGGGCGCTACAATGCATGCTGGGAAAACCCCAGAAACCTACAAAGTATAAATCAATGGTTCTCAGTGAGGGGTCTGAATGAGCAGCCGGGCTTTAAATTCCAGAGGACTGTCAGGGGTTTCCTCTGATAAACTCAGCGCTGCAGAGCAAGTCTTCATTATCCTGCAGAATTAAGTGTGACTACTTTTACAACTTAACAACCAGAGCGCAGGGATTCACTGAGACACTGTGGATTTTGTGCTAAAACAAGTGAGTTTAGTGAGGATTTATCATCCTGTTGTTTTCAGTGAGCACGTTTAATCTGTAAAATTAGCACACACACGGTTTTTAAAGCATGAGGGATGAACTGAGCTGGACTGAAGTATTCTTTAGTTTAGAGCAGCTCGATGATGACTGGATGAAGCTGTCAGGAGCATTCAGACTGTTCATAAACTACTGCTGGATTAACAGCTGACTGGTAGAAGAAAGGTTGCAGTACAGGCGTTAGTTCGACCTCTCTTCAAACACATAATCTCTATTATTCTCTCATCAGTCTTCTTGTCTAATTTATCTTCCCATGTCACTTTTTATTCATACGCTTGTAATGAAATAATCCATGTAAAATATATTAATGCTGTAAATTTAATTTTTGTAATGCATACTTTATAATAAAATGTTCATTAAAGAACAAACAAAGCAAGATGTCAACCATGAGGATTCAGACTCTCTCTCTCTCTCTTCTTCTCTAAGAAGAAAAGCATTAGAAATATTCTTCAGTCACAAATAAAATCAGGACCAGGACTGATGTTGAACCCTCCCCTCCCTTATGGTCAGTTCAAACACACACTACACCATCACTGCTCAATATGTCCTCAGACAGGAAGTCTCATTACCAGCACCTCCGTACAGCAAGTCCCCAAACCAACACACATCTGAATTCATAAAACCAGCAGCCCCCCTCAATGTACGGAGGACTAAGATCTGCCGATGGTACACAATTCATGTGAGAGTGGAAAGTGTGGCAACCAACCCCAGTGTCCCCCAAACAGAGGGTGAGAGAGGAATTGTTAATTATAAAAAAATTATTAATGAATAAATAAATAGATCCTCTACGATGGGGGCAGAGGGAGAGAGAGAGAGAGAGAGAGAGAGAGAGAGAGAGAGAGAGAGAGAGAGAGGGGGAAAAAAGAGGAAAATGAGTCAGAGCGGATCAGCATCACTCAGTCAGTCCGTTGGTCTCTCTCTCACTTTCTCTCTCTCTCTCTCTCTCACACACACACACACACACACACACACACACACACACACACACACACACACACACACATTGAAACAGAAATAAAATACATGATAGAAATATCTAATTTTGACATAATTGAACGGAAACCACAGAGTGTCAGTGCGCCCATCAAGTTCAGCACATCCAACATTTATATTTCCATCGAGAGAAAAAAACTCCAAATCTGAGGGCAAGAAAATCTCCTTCAACCTCAGAAATCACACACGTTATCACAGTCAACATGTTCACACACTCAACACGAGAACCTCGTTTTAACAGCATTAGAGCGACTGTTCAGGTTTTCTCCTGAACCCGAGGAGGAGTCGGGGCTGTGAACCCACCCTGCACAGCCTGCTTCAGCACCATGTGAGGCTTCAAAACGGACAGCATTCCGTTAACACTTGTCCTTTTAATGAAAAATCTCAGTTGATGTCATAACTTCTTCACGAGTTATTCTACTGAGCGTAAAAACAAGACTCTGAGCTCCGCAACTTCCAGACAGCAGCCTCCACCTCCTTCTCCTCCTCCGGTCCGTAACGGAGCAGTCTAATTCAGAGGGAGCGGAGATCAAACTGTGCTTTTCTTTCACATTTACGCCCTTCAGAGTTTATGAAAAGGGCCTGCAAAAGCATCACATAGAGTTCAACTTCAAACAAGAAGAAAGCCACAATTTCCCATCACTTTAACCATAAAACAACACAACTCCGCGCAACACGGAGCCAGGCTGCAGTCAATTACGCATCTCCGACAAGCGAGCTCCAACACTCCGACCTGTTCAACAACCACCACCACAGCAAAATGTGCGACATGTAGATGGAGCGGTTGTTTGCTGTGAAGTCAACCCGCTGCAGGGGCAGGAGAAGCCGCGCGGAGCCGGTGCCACTTACCGCTGAGAGCCGGGGATGGATCCGGAGACGGACTGCTGCTGCGCCCGGAGTCTGTGCGCTCTCTGCCGTCCTCACCCTGCGCGCTCGCTCTCTCTCTCTCTCTCTCTCTCTCTCTCTCTCTCTCTCCCCCTCTCTCGCCCTCCCTCTCTCTCCCTCTCTCTCCGTGCACGCCCTCCCTACCTCACTCTGCCAACCCCCCACTCACCAAATCAACAAATTGAAGAGTTGAAATGGCTGCTGATTGGTCATTACAATGCCGGCGGTGATTAAAGGGAAATACACACACCCACACACACACACACACACACACACACACACACACACACACACACACATACTTGTCCAGAAGTAGAAACATTTCAATCAGGATCCAGCAGAGTGCTCTCTTAAAGAAGGACTCTCGGTTCTTTAGAGACCTTTGAATAATGGGAACACATGAAACGTCTCTGTGTGGTTTCTGATGGACCGTAATGAGCAGAAGCTGGCAGCTTACAGGTGTCACAGCTGAAGGGGTCTGCTCCAGGAGACTTTTTTTGCAGTGTTTTTTCACTCTAAAGGTGAAACTGAACAGCAGCAGTGAAGAGAATTAAAGATGAAGAACATGATTTAGTGTGATTTGACTGCAGCTCTCCTCGATCTCCAAAAAGGCTCCAAACTCACCGACAGTATTTTTAGACTCCAGGGGCCACACTAGTGTTGAACTGTAACATACATATAGGACATATCAAGCCTTAATACTTTAATGTACTCAAAGGAAAGAGCTGTCATTCTGTGAACATTTCTGGGGACTGCTCGTCTTACCTCTCAGCTGATCCTGTCATACATGTTCTTATAGAATACTAATAAGAATAATCATTTTTGTAACTGTCACATGTCTCATTCATGTTGAAACACCTCGTATGACACTGGATCCGTGCCCGGTCCGTCACAGCACCGGATCTGATAGGTTTCTATTCTAGTCAATGTGTTAACTTCCACTGGATCCCCTCTGTTGCGTTCCGGCTGCATCTCTGATCCGGCAGGTCGGAGTCCTCCAGATCAGATACACAAGACTTCTTTCTTTGCCGGATGCCGGAGCACGACGCATCAATCTCAACAGAGCAGGGAACTTCAGGGTCCAGCATTCACATCCTGCAGGAGAAGGGACCCCAGAGTCAGAGAGAAGAGGCAGAGCTTTGAGTGGGGTCAGACTTCAGCACACTGTCACTCTAAATTTGCAATGGTTCAAACCTGACCAATATTTTTTTCTTTTAACTAGCAGGAGTCTTATTTCTAAAATAGAATCTGTGATAAAAGTGTATCCTGAAACAGTGTGGCCCAAAAACACTTCAGATTATAAAACCGAGCTCAAGCATCCATACCCAATGTGTTCTGTATAAATCATGACCCACCTGGAAATGTGTACACGTGGATCAGCACAATATTCCTCCCTCTTCACGCCCACATTTAACTGTGAATGATCCATGTAATGCACCCCATGATTGAAAATGCATAGGAATGAGTCTGCAGATCCAAGACTCCTCATGGTTCAGTGTAAGAAATGATAGATTCCTCGCAGTGAATCACTGCAAAACCAGGAGGGAGACAAAGAAAATAAACTCTCTGACAGAAATTGAGGTTCTTCAGACCAAAGTGGAGATCAGAGAGCACATATTGTTTATAACTACAGCAGGAGGGTCAAGAACAAGAACCAGAGCCGCACCACTTTACTGCAGCATTCAGCTCTCTGTGGCGTTAGTGCTTCCACCACTCATCATTAGACCAGTGTCACCGCAGTGTTTATATGTTTACAGGACCTGCACTGATGTCTTCACATAACACCAGAGTGCTCAGTCAATCAGCGGTCTGTACCCCTCTCAAGGACTTCAATCAGTCGACGCACTCTGTAAGTGTGTTAGTTTAATCATGGGGAACGTGGCTTACATCAGGACTGATGATGAGAACACATAATGATGGGTGAGAGCTGTGACTGCTGCGTTCCCACACTTTGTTTATTCAAACAATAAATACATGAAGGCGGTGACATGATGAGAAGGCAGAGCTCTGAAAGTTTGGACTTGGATCCAATAATAACTTTGGAATACAGTCCTTGTCCTCTGAGGAATCTAAAGGTGAGACACAGGGTGGAATACTTGTTGACTTTGACATGCCTTTTCTTTATATTAAAAGTTTCTCATGGTACACAGTTCACTATCACATATCCAGTGAAGTTGTGCTGGTTTGAATGATTATGATGAATAAACTAAAGGAGCTGGTACCACCTTTAGGCTCTGTTTTTTATTTTTGCAATGATTATAAATGAGACCCTGAGTCGCTTCAGTGGCCAAACATAACTAAACTGTAACATAATCACAAAGCTGACAATGTTTTCCTAGTGTGAAATATTAAATGTGTATTTGAAAAATGTTACTCAATGTTGTTTTTCTTAAATAGCCAGATAGCTACTCTATTCTGACAGCTCATCATAGGAATCAATCAATCAATCAATCTTTATTTCTATAGCGCCAAATCCACACAAATGTTCTCCTCAGACTCTTTCCAAACAGAGCAGGTCTAGACCGTACTCTATGTATTATTATTAACAAAGACCCAACATCAAGACAGGATCAAATCCAGTCCCATCTTACAGACAGGACTCAGTCTGATCTCATCTTAATCCACCATGAGCAGAGCACTTTGCAGCATTTAGCAAGTTACAGTGGCAAGGACAAACTTCCTTTAACAGGCAGAAACCTCCAGCAGGACCAGACTCATGTTAGACACACATCTGCTGAGACCGTGTTGGAGAGACGGATAGAGGGAGAAGAAGAGAGAGAGATGATCGTGGTGAGACGGATAGTATCAGCTGGAGTCTGGAACGTCCACGGCAGGAGGATGTCTACGGCAGAGATCCAGAGGAACCTACGGGACAAGGGAGCTCAGGGACTCCAGAAAGGTCTATGGTTAGTAACTTTAATGGGACAGGAAGAGTTAAAGTAAGTGATGGGGGCAGGGGCGCCGCCAGAGATTCTGGGCCCCATGAAAAAACATCACATTGGGCCCCATATATGTCTTGTAATTTATCATTTATAATAACATCATAATCAAAGTTACAACAGTCTATAAAAATGAAAGCGCAACAGTAAAGAGCAGCACTGAATCATGCAGAATAATGGATCTATAATGTTCTGTATCAGCAATGCTAGATTTGATACTTTATTGTGTTCAAGTTTATCAGATCAAGTGTATTAATTACAATTATTAAGACGTTAAAGCTACTTAAACAAATTGCCCCTCGTTGGACCGCCCAAAATTCAGCAGCATCAAAATATCTAATTTGAAGGTATTATTTGAGTAATCTCTGTGACATTAAAACAGACTAAATCACTCAATGCTTCAACCTGCCCAGCATCCAAAACAGACTACAGGCTGTAGCTTATGTAGCTTAGCTATAGCTTTGTTTGTACAGGCTTTTGTAATAGTACAGATAGAGAGAGAAAAAAGAGATTCCCACAGACCCCCTTCAATAATGCTAATTGACATGCTACGTTGCTCACCTTCTTGTTCATAGGGTTGGGGGGAGTTGTGGGGAGACAGTGCACCTGCTGACATATCAGCTGCTGAGTCTGGTAGGGAGGGTGTGGAAACCCATTTAGTATAATGAGCTCAAAAGTAGTTCATCTCATTGAGGACATCAAACTAGCAAACAGGTTGATTTTAACCACTCAAAGACTATACCAACCTTTCCTGGAGAAAAACTGGGTGACATACTGTCGCCCTTTCTTCTCTCTCCTCTCTCTCTCTTTTCTTTCCCTCTTTTCTGGGACCCAGACTTTGTCTCTCCAGACATTTTAGCTGCCTTAAGCGCACTGTTTAAGAGTGTATAAAATAGGTCTGACTCTGGTCTGACTGCACAGCTGATTAGCACGACTCAGGCTGGGCTTTACCATTTCATGCCGATACAGGGGGGGGGGAATTAATATGAATTTGCCCAAATAAAGTAGAGATCTCTGATATACATTTATGAAGACAACAGGGACGATTTTTTAATGAACTTATTCTGAATAAAATAATAAAATATTTTTGATTATTTTTATTATTATTTTCGGGCCCCCTGTCAGTCATGGGCCCTTAGAATCATCCTAACTTTTCCCCCCAATACAGCGCCACTGGATGGGGGGGTGAGATAAGATCCCAGTGTGTCAGTCTAAGCCTATAGCAGCATAACTAAGAGCTGGTCCAAGCCTGATCCAGCTCTAACTATAAGCTTTATCAAAAAGGAAAGTTTGAAGCCTACTCTTAAAAGTAGAGAGGGTGTCTGCCTCCCGGACCCTGACTGGTAGATGATTCCAAAGGAGAGGGGCCTGATAACTGAATGCTCTACCTCCCATACTACTTTTAGAGACTTTAGGTATGATGAGCAGGCCTACACGTTGGGAGCGTAGTGTTCTAGAGGGGTACTGAGCCCTTTAAAATACAGGGCTCCTCTCCTGTAATAATTTAAAGGCATAGGGCTGCAGACCAGACAGGATCCTATGTTGGATGGTACTTTTGAAACAGTTTCATTAAATAATATAATTCAATTCAATAAAATATCTGCCCTCAAGCAGCGAGCCCTCCCCGTTTAAAATCAGAGCATATTTGTTTTGTTGTAACAGAAAACATCTCTCACATCAGGTTCCAGCTGCAAATGCACAGGCAAGGTCAATAATATGAACTTATGGTATAAATAAAGGCTTCATATGAGAAATAACTGCAATATAAATAAGGTCTCATGTGTACTGACTTTAAACCGAACCTTTCCCTGGTCCAGATCTCTGCTGAGGAAGAAGGTCTCCCTTCCTCTGAGTGATGCTTCAGCTCACTGTGTATTCAGTATAAATTAGCAGACGCAGTTCTAATCCCCTCTACATAGTGAAATTACCTCTGCCCACCAGGACCCAGTGTTTTGGGAGCCTGACCCATATTTCCCATTTAATCTCCCCCCAAACCCTTCTGGAAGTGAGAGACTTAAATCAGCAGAGTCAGCTTTAAGAACTCCTCCCTGCAGACGGATGCTCAGCACTGACACACAGAGTGAGGAGGAGATCACAGAGTGTACCAGGCTCTTCACACACACTCATTTCTGACCGTATTCTCATGTCTCTCATCTTGGTTGTCGTAGCTCTTGTACTCCCCAAGAGTCATGTGTAAGCTTCGTATGATGACACGTGCGTAAAATGATCAAGCTGTGAAATAAAGACAAAAAACATCGCTTATGAATAGTCCTTAATAACAGCAGCATCCTCCTAGTCTCTGTGACGTCAACCATTGGTTTCTGAAACAGAGATTTGGAGCCTATCATCGGAGGTTACCATAAGGTGCATTTTGACCAAGAGTTCCAGGGTCTTTTAGCCCCAAGAACTACTTTACCCTGAACTAAAAGGTTCCTGTGCCCCCATTGTTGTCTGCGTTTCGACCGTGGGCTGAAGTCCCAGGTAGATTGTGTAAATCAGGCCAGTGACGTATGGAGGAAATAAAAGTAAATGCACTACATCACCAGACCAGTAGAGGGCAGTAAAACAAAGACGAATCCCATTCATCAAAGATGACACCATAGAAGCAGACGGACAGGCAGGTATCATTATGAGCAACACAACAGTTAGCCTGTTAGCATGAAGAGACTCAGCTGGCGCTGTTTTAGATGGTGCTATATTTCATCACAGATGGATTCACTGAATCAACACGTGAGAGGAGATAAGCGCGAGTAGCAAAGACGTTTCAACACGCCTTTAAAATCCTTTTGAACTCAAAAAGCCGTGGCAGAGATCGACCGGTGTTTTGGTTTAAACAGCGACCCTGTTAACTGGAGACTCTCAGACGGGTGCATCCCTCATAAACGTCTTTAGACGATCATTAAATATCTGATGAGGATATTTTGAAATCTTAATAAAAACTAAACTAGTTTGCATTCCCAGGAACTCCCTCTGTGTTTCAACAGCTGTGTAAACTCCACAAACACTGACACGTTCAGCTGAAGGTCTCCAGTTTACAGGGTCACTTTTAAAACCGTAACACCGGGAGAGACGCATTCACGTTCAGCATTGCATGCCCTGCCCCCCGAAAGCCCCGGGACCTTTGAAAAGTACTACCCCCCAAGCAGGGGCTTCACAGGGGGGAGATTATCTACCTATGAACTAAATTTAGACCCTTGATCCACCAGTCGAAACCATAGACTGTAAATAAAAATGGACAGCGCTGCTCCGCCTCTTCCCGTTGTACAGTTCTGAAGCAAGCGGCAAACTCCGGTCTCAAACGATGAAGCCAATGCGGAAGTGATATAAACTGCAATGCATCGAAAATCCGCTTGAGGCTGGCTGCAGAAACACAGGAAACCACATAGACATGAATGGGAAAAAGACGATCTTTGCAGCATTAATAAACATGTTTACAGCCTGGTTCAAAAAACGGCTTTGCCCTACAACGCTAATCTCTCTATCGGCACACACTGTACGGGGGGTGAATTTTTTTCTAACGTGATGGTTAAGAAGATATTAAGATTATGAGTTTTGCCCAAATAAGGACATGACTGATGTGACTCCCGGTCGGGAACACACAGCCATTGGCTAAGAGACTCACACTACGTCACACTGTGCCTAGTTGAGTTCCGCATTACCAATATGGCTGCTGCCGTCGATTTGCTTCAAAACAGCTCTCAGGAACAGATGGGTGACGTCACGGATACTACGTCCATATTTTATACAGTCTATGTTCTAAAGCCAAAAAATCCCTCTCTGGGCGCCGCCATTGTGCAGCCAGAGCCTGTGAAGCCACTGTAATAAGCTCCACCCTACAGCATGACGTCACAAGACGCTGTGTGTCCTTTGAAGTTTCACTCCACGGCATCTGTGAATCAAAGGAAACAGGAAGTAAAACCCCGTTTTTTAAACTCTAATAACGAAAAAGAAACTTTTCAAAAAAAAGAGGCCTTGAACACAAAACACTCAGATACTAACTACATATCACCACAGCATACGGATGTGAGAAACATTCGTACCACGTGTATTTATTTTTTAAAGTTTGACTGCTCCCCCATTCAAATGAATGGGGAGACAGATTTTTTACTGACCTATACTGCAGCCAGCCACCAGGGGGCAGACACACTGCTGAAAGCCTCACCACCAGCCACCGGAACCTCTCCCTTGGTTGAAACGCACGTAGTTTCGGGTAAAGTTCCTCCGGTTTAAGTAAAGAGATGGAGTTGAGGCGGGCCTTTAGACTCCTCACGAACATCAAGAGGGCGCCCGCCTTTCAATCAAGTAAGCCACGCCCTTAATTAGGCAAATCTGGTAATCTTAATATCTTCAAAACTTACAAGTTATAAAAAATTCACCCCTTCAGTGTGTGCTGATAGAGAAATTAACTCTTCAGACCTAAACTGTTTTTTGAACCAGTCTGTAAACATGTTTATTTCTGCTGTAAAGATCGTCTTCTTTGAATGGGTGTGTATGTGGTTTCTGGTGTTTCTGCAGCCAGCCTCAAGTGGATGCTCGATGAACTGCAGTTTTAAACACTATTGCATTAGCTTCAGATTTCAACACCAAAGGTTGCTGCTTGAGACTAACTTTACCATGATACTCTTCAATGTTGTCTGACAGAACTCATTTATCCTCTGAAAAAGTCAAAGTTACGTAACTGAACCTTTTGTGCTGGAAATAAACACTGAATCATACTGAAGAAAGTGAGTCAAAGAGTGAGGTAGAGCAAGCTTGATAATACAGAACTGATAATGGCAGAGCAAACTGCACTTAAAGATCTCAGCTGCTGCCTTTGCGATGACGGGAAGTCTTTGTTTTTGTCAATGCAGTTCAGTGGCCGTGGAGAGAGTGATGTAACTGCTGTTTTTGGGTTAAAAAATCCAGCTTCTTATAAAAAGGTCCATCTCTGTGGAGATCCTTTCTGTAATGATGTCAGATACATATCAATCTGAGCCTGAGTCAGTGACAAAAACAAGACCTTTAATGGTATCAGAGACTGATGCTGTGGAGCTCTCTCACATTTGGCAGCTCCAGCCCGTCCTCCCGTCTCTCCTGCATGTCCCCCGGCTGAAAGCAGCACGCTATAAAATAGCCATCGTATTTCAGTGCGTTGTCTAACATACTTGATGACCTTTATGTGTAGAGTTCACTGTGGAGTGCCACTTGAGACTGCACAGCCTCTCCAGTTATGGATCCACTGCTCTCTTCCATTTCAGCTCTTTAGGAGCCTTCTGTCCTCCTGTGGCCTTAATGCACCTGCAGCCCTCACAGGATTCTTTCAGTTTGATGTTAATACTGCTTCAAGTGCACTGCTGGCAGGTTTTACAACGCTTTTAGGCCTTTTTTTCTCGAGGTGTTTTTGCCTGGAGGTCTCACAGATCGCAGAGCCTGCAGAGTGTCCGCACACTGAGGACGCTGCTCTTATAGAGGATTATGAAAATAGAATCTGGAACATGTTATGTATAATAAAAACAGAGGTGTGCTTATGCTCATGAGCAGAAGCTTTCTCATTTGTCATTTTTCCCAAATTTCAGAGAGTAAGAGTTTGTGAATCAGATGATTGTTTAGCTCAACCTTCATTGGACACAAAGGGGAAAAGGGTTAAGAGCGTCTGCACAAAGAAGTGGAAGTACAAAGCATGATGATACAAAGAGACAGGGGAGACAATGTGAGAGCTTGGGAAATTGAGGGGTGAGGTCCTTGAACATATCAGTTTAATAACTTAACTCTGCTGTGAATACAAAATATTTGTCAAGGGAAGCTTTGCTGAATTAAAACATGGAGGTCCTTTCTTGACCTCTGGGGGGAGTGTGCCACAATTTACAAAATACCTCAGACAGAGGACCATTTAATGGCTTTGAGAATTTTAACCCCAATTAACCATCTGCATTCAGCTTTCACTCACACCGTCCTCTCGAAGGAAACCTATTCAGCCTTTAAGCTTATGTCATTTCAGCAGCACGTCTTCCAACGCAGGCCGCAGGTTGTCTGTACTTACTCTTCAGTGTGAAAAGACATTTCCTGCAGCAGCATGACAACATCAGGCAGTATGTTTCACACACTCACTTTGTGTAAAATGTTCTTGAAGACTCTAAGAGGAGTATGGGAGGTAGAGCCTTCAATTATCAGGCCCCTCTCCTTTGGAATCATCTACCAGTCAGGGTCCGGGAGGCAGACACCCTCTCTACTTTTAAGAGAAGGCTTCAAACTTTCCTTTTTGATAAAGCTTAGAGTTAGAGCTGGATCAGGCTTGGACCAGGTCTATGTTATGCTGCTATAGGCTTAGACTGCCAGGGGATCTGACACACTGGGATCCTGTCTTTCCCTCTCTGTCCTCTCTCTGCCTGTCACTTCCTTTAACTCTGCCTGTCCCATTAAAGTTACTAACCATAGACCTTTCTGGAGTCCCTGAGCTCCCTTGTCTCGTAGGTTCCTCTGAGCTGCCGTAGGCGTCCTCCTGCTGTGGACGTTCCAGACTCCAGCTGATACGGACGTGCTGGACTCCAGCGGCAACAGCTTCTACTACTCGTCTCATCACTATCACCGCTCCCTCTCTCTCTTATTCTCCTCTATCCCTCTTTCCAGACCCAACTCAGTGGGTCTGGCTGTCTAACATGAGTCTGGTTCTGCTCGAGGTTTCTGCCTGTTAAAGGAAGTTTGTCCTCGCCACTGTAACTAGCTTAATGCTGTGAGGTGCAATGCTCATGGTGGATTAAGGTGGGGTCAGACTGAGTCCTATCCTGTCTTGGTGTTGGGTCTCTGTTCATAATTTAACATAGAGTGGGCTAGACCTGCTCTGTTTGTAGCAGCGCCATGAGATAACATTTGTTGTGATTTGGTGCTGTACAAATAAAGATTGATTGATTGAAGTGTTCCAGTCTGGCTGAATATAGGCGCCAACTTGGTGGAGTTAAATAAAAATCTTAAATAAGATTCTTTATTCTCATTTTCCAAAGACATACAATGAAATAAAGGTGCACTGAAGTCCAGGCTCAAGTCATACGTGTGAAAATTAGATGATAAATAAATACTCTTTCACACGCACCTACAACATGCCACCACCACCATGCAAAGTCAATGCTTCATAAAGAAACAGACCTTTTGAAATGCTTCAATGCCTTCAATCTACATGTGATCACTCTAACATGATACAACAGGAGGAATTAGAGAGCTAGAAACAAGAGAGGGGCTGCACGGTGGTGCAGTGGGTGGCGCTTTTGCCTCACAGCTAGAAGGTTCCTGGTTCAAGTCCCCGGTCGGGCAGGTGCCTTTCTGTGTGGAGTTTGCATGTTCTCCCCGTGCATGCTTCGCTTGTAGAACTGTCAGTAACTTGAGAACGTCTTGAAAGTAAACATGACAAAAAAAGGTGATAAAACCAAGATCATGATTTTGAGATTAAAAAAATGTGATATGATATTTTTGCTTCAGGGTGAGCGCCAGGCAACTCAGCTTTTTCACAAACAATCCAACATCAGCGCCTCTTCACTTCAAATATCTCGGACTCACCCTGGACAATAAACTCAACTTTGATCAACACGCCACTGACATTCACAAACGCTGCCAACAAAGACTCTCTGCAATCCGCAAACTCAAAGCACTTTCTGTCGCCCCCCACCTTCTACTGTTACTGTACCAAAGCATCATCCAACCCATTCTCCTCTACTGTTCCCCCTGCTACTACAACATGCTAACTGTCTCCAACAAAAACAAACTCATACACACCACAAACACTGCCACCAAAATCATCCGCCTCCCCACACCCAGCCTGTCTGACCTCAACAACAGAGCCATCATACGCAGAGCACGGACTATAACACTGGACCCCCAACACCCCCTCTACTCGGTCTTCACACTACTCCCCTCCGGTCGCAGGTACAGATCCCCTTACTGTAGGCGAGCCCGGTTTGGCAGAAGCTTCGTCCCATCGGCCATAGCACTGCTAAACAGAATGCCACTGTAATGTGTCTGGTGTGTTTATATAGAGCTAGAAACAAGAGAGGGGCTGCACAGTGGTGCAGTGGGTAGCGCTTTTGCCTCACAGCTAGAAGGTTCCTGGTTCAAGTCTCTGGCCGGGCGGGTGCCTTTCTGTGTGGAGTTTGCATGTTCTCTCCGTGCATGCGTGGGTTCTCTCCGGGTACTCCGGCTTCCTCCCACAGTCCAAAAACATGCTCAGGTTGATTGATCACTCTAAATTGCCCGTAGGTGTGAGTGTGTGCATGAATGGTTGTCTGTCTCTGTGTGTTAGCCCTGTGATAGGTTGCCGACCTGTCCAGGGTGTACCCTGCCTTCCGCCCGAAGCCAGCTGGGATAGGCTCCAGCCCCCCGTGACCCCCAACGGGATAAGCGGTCAAGATAATGGATGGATGGATGGAGGTGTATAAGATTACAGAGTTCATCAGTTGCAATTCCACACAGGTGTCATACGTCCTTACCGGTCCTTGTAAATGACTCTATTGTTAGTGGTGATGGAGATTCTGGTTCTTCTGTTGTGATCCACATCATGTTGCTCAGCTCATCAAAGGACTCTTCATTGTGGCTTTAAATAAAATAAATCAATGTTTTGAATCTCGATTGATATATGTGCATGTGAGTTACTTAAATTATTCATTGTAATTATAATAAACCGCATCACTCCTAGAATAACACTACTGTACATGAGGTTTGGCAGGAAACCATTAATATTGTACCATCATTGAGCTCACACTGAAGAGAGTGCCTGCTGTCAGCGGGCAGCAGCAACAGCCTTTTCTCAATCATCTCCTCACCTGCTGGGCACACCGCTTCTCTCTCCTCTCCGTCCATGCTCTGAACACCGCTATCGCCCCTTCCTCTGCATCGGATCAGTCACACAGCTCACACAGCACTCAGTCAGTGTGTGGTGTGCCTGTGGCCGAGCGGTGTGGAGAGAAGATCTTTATTCTGACCTTTATTCTGTCATGTGTTAGGGGAGAAGGAGCTCTCATACAGGAGCCGGGTGTAGAGCTGAGTCGTTCGCTACGTACACATCCCTATGCACTATGAGGCGTCTTAAAGACGGGGTAGCAGAACATAAGCGCACCATAAAAATCAACAATCCAGTCTATCGCTCGGCTCGCCACGTCCAAATATATCATCAGAGCAACGATTGCCTTCTGGAGGTGGAGGGTATTTGGCAGACGGAGCCGTCTGTTGGAGCTGCTTCAAAGAGAAGAACTGGATGTATACATTGGATGTCAAAGTTTATCCAGGCCTTAATGAGGAGCTGGATTCAAACTGTTTCTGTAAAAGTATTATGATGTCTGGGTCTTTAATTGATCAAGTTTATTAGTTCAGTTCCATGGTTATTACTGTATTCAGTGTTTGCTTGTTATATTTAATATGATATGAATATCACTTTTAAATTCTTTATGATAAACTGTTTATGGTATCATGTAGTCTATCTCTGCTGTGAACCTGAGCTGCCGTAGACGTCCTCCTGCTGTTTGAAGCCTACTTTTATGAGTAGGCTTCAAACTTTCCTTTTTGATAAAGCTTATAGTTAGAGCTGGATCAGGCTTGGACCAGCTCTTAGTGATGCAGCTATAGGCTCAGACTGCCAGGAGAACTGGCACACTGAGATCCTATCTCACCCCCTTCCCCCCAACCCCCTCATCACTTACTTTAACTCTCCCTGTCCCAATAAAGTTACTAACCATAGACCTTTCTGGAGTCCCTGAGCTCCCTTGTCTCGTAGGTTCCTCTGAGCTGCCGTAGACGTCCTCCTACTGTTTGAAGCCTACTTTTAAGAGTAGGCTTCAAACTTTCCTTTTTGATAAAGCTTATAGTTAGAGCTGGATCAGGCTTGGACCAGCTCTTAGTGATGCAGCTATAGGCTCAGACTGCCAGAAGAACTGGCACACTGACACACTGGGATCCTATCTCACCCCCTTCCCCCCATCACTTACTTTAACTCTTCCTGTCCCGTTAAAGTTACTAACCATAGACCTTTCTGGAGTCCCTGAGCTCCCTTGTCTCGTAGGTTCCTCTGAGCTGCCGTAGACGTCCTCCTGCTGTGGACGTTCCAGACTCCAGCTGATACGGACGTCCTGGACTCCAGCGGCAACAGCTTCTACTACTCGTCTCATCACTATCACCGCTCCCTCTCTCTCTTATTCTCCTCTATCCCTCTTTCCAGAGCCAACACGGTCTCAGCAGATGGCTGTCTAACATGAGTCTGGTTCTGCTGGAGGTTTCTGGTCCTTTGGAATGTTACCAGAAAATGAAGTTCATGCAGGAAGTACCAGATATTAATTATTCAAATTAACTTTTACACACTGAGTACTGCCTGAGAAACAAAGGCTGTTTTCAAACTGCCTACTATACTAGCAGCATGTACTGATTTGGCCAAAATTCAGTTTGTAGTATGTGAACAAGAGCAAAATCTACAGTATGCCAAAACTCCCCGGATGCTTACTGATCTGGGAAAATATCCCAGTATGCATCGGACCAGTCTGCCTGGAGAACTGTTTCCCACAATGCACAGCGCTCGTTCTGCTTTTTCTTTTCTCTTCTTATTTTGAAGTGGGGCTCTCAGTTTGTATGTGCTGTGAAAATTATTAAATTCCATATAAACCACTTCTTAACTTTTTAAATCATAAGTGAATTCTAAAGAAGCAGTTTATCTATCAGCTTGGTCGTTGTTTACTTCCTCATTCTGAAACCAGAAATCTAGTGACGTCTGACCCAGCATCCTGCAGAACAGTTCCAACAGAACAGACTACAGACTAAATTCAAACGCAGTATGTAGTAAGCACTACCTACTGCCTACTACATTGGTTGGTAGTATGTAGCAGGCCTTTCGAGAACAGCCAAAGTGAAGTGGATATACTGATATTTTAGCTTGATAAACTAGCTGTCCTCTGACAAGAGTGCACATAACTTGTGTGTTGTTGTTGTTAACCTTTTAAAATCATTGTCAGTTTTTGAATTAAGCAACAATGACTGAGACTGAGTGGAGTTTTGTCCGTGTCAGCAGTACTTGGCACAAATTGGTTGATATACTTTACATATAGAATTATTTTTCCTAGAAGATGACACTTTTTTAAACAGGGAAACTAGCTTGTTGAACTGTCAGTAACTTGAGAACGTCTTGAAAGTAAACATGACAAAAAAAGGTGATAAAACCAAGATCATGATTTTGCGATTAAAAAAAAATGTGTTATGATATTTTTGCTTCAGGGTGAGCGCCAGGCAACTCAGCTTTTTCACAAACAATCCAACATCAGCACCTCTTCACTTCAAATATCTCGGACTCACCCTGGACAATAAACTCAACTTTGATCAACACACCACTGACATTCACAAACGCTGCCAACAAAGACTCTCTGCCATCCGCAAACTCAAAGCACTTTCTGTCGCCCCCCACCTTCTACTGTTACTGTACCAAAGCATCATCCAACCCATTCTCCTCTACTGTTCCCCCTGCTACTACAACATGCTAACTGTCTCCAACAAAAACAAACTCATACGCACCACAAACACTGCCACCAAAGTCATCCGCCTCCCCACACCCAACCTGTCTGACCTCAACAACAGAGCCATCATATGCAGAGCACGGACTATAACACTGGACCCCCAACACCCCCTCTACTCGGTCTTCACACTACTCCCCTCCAGTCGCAGATACAAATCCCCTTACTGTAGGCAAGCCCGGTTTGGCAGAAGCTTCGTCCCATCGGCCATAGCACTGCTAAACAGAATGCCACTGTAATGTGTCCGGTGTGTTTATATGTGTCCTGTGTGCATATACTGTATGTGTCCAGTGTGTTCATATGTGTTCGGTGTGTTTTATATGTGTCCAGTGTGTTCATATGTGTCTGGTGTGTATATTTGTGGGATGCGGGGCACCATTGCTGTGAGGCTGGGTGGATGTTTATGGTTATTGTGTTCATACATGTATTCCTTTACAGACAGTGGCAACAAATCTCCTTATTAAGGACAAATACAGATCTATCTATCTATCTCTTGTAATGTCCTTTATCTGTGTAGGTCATGAAGAGTGGCACTATTTCAACACCAGGTAGAAACTCAGAGTAACTCTTCCCTTCATATAATGGACTCTCTCTGTTGGCCAGTCTGAACACTGTGCTGTCCAGGTCTATATCTGACTCTGCGTTTCACCTTGATGCTGGAACAGAAGGTACACCTCTCCATTATGGTCCTTCCATTGTACCGTATATGCATGAAGAAAGAGCCATATGGATTAAAGTGTGTAACTGAGTGTATCCTGGGAACCTGGCCGCAGACCAGTGGAGTCATTTTAGTCTGAGAGGATGGTAAGCTTCCCGTAAAACTTTCTGCCACTACCTTGTAATATTGTTGGCACTGACAAGGAAATTCAGAAATCAAAGAAAAGTACAGTACTGCAGCTCCTTTCATTCCTCTGTGCTATCTATATTCTGATTAAAGTCCTGTTTCTGCCGTCCAGGCCTGCCAGTTGGATCACTTGCACTCAGAATAAGTGCTTCGACTCTACTGCTGACATTACTTCTGCCTCATGCGCAGCTCTGCCTCTGAGAGATACTAAGAACACTACAACAGCTCGGATTCAAAGCAGAGCCCTCGGCATCTTCTGGATTATTTTTGCTATTTTGGCAGAAAGGAGTACTTGAATTTGTGGTGTATCCTCTAAGTCAATTGTCTTTTTGGATGTTTAGTGAAAGGCTTTGGTAGAAACAAGGGTCAAGATGAAAAACGGTTCCCTTAAAAGCATTGAAGTGATACAAAACCACCACTCATACGCCTTCATGCCGCTCAATGAAGCTCAGGCTCTTTACAGCAGTTATGAAAGAGCAAGTTTTCTATTCAAAGAGAACTTTAATTTCTTAAAAAAATTCCATAAATGAAAGAAATCAAAACATGTCACCAAAGGCTGAAACTATGACCAGGTCCATGGTTGTTCCTACTGCATTAACCTGAAGCAGCTCATCGTCTTTAATCCCTCTACGTAGGCTACATGCAGATTATTCAGTAATGATACATCATGTTACATGACTATCGACTGCAGTACCTGTACAACCTTACCTGTGGTTAGATGACTCGTCTTGTGTTTCAAACCTGGACCTTGTTAAGATGCAATTTAACTCAGCAGATACAGGGTTGCAATGAATCAACTCTCATATTTTCCTACTTTGTTAATCCCTCAACGTCTTTGATCTGTGGTTTATATAGTGTACAGCTTCTTAATGTTTATGGAGGGAAACACATTTGAATGCACACCAAGATAAACTTCAATCTTCAACTTAAAATTCCTCTCTCCTCTGTCTGCCAGTCTCTTACTTTAACTCTCCCTGTCCCATTAAAGTTACTAACCATAGACCTTTCTGGAGTCCCTGAGCTCCCTTGTCCCGTAGGTTCCTCTGGATCTCTGCTGCTGTGGACGTGCCAGACTCCAGCTGCTACAACTACTACTATCCGTCTCACCACTATCATCTCCCTCTCTCTCTCTTCATCTCCCTCTCTTCCTCTCTCCAACACGGTGGTCTCAGCAGATGTGTGTCTAACATGAGTCTGGTCCTGCTGGAGGTTTCTGCCTGTTAAAGGAAGTTTGTCCTTGCCACTGTAACTTGCTAAATGCTACAAAGTGCTCTGCTCATGTTGGATTAAGATGAGATCAGACCATAGAGTACGGTCTACTGTAGACCTGCTCTTTTTGGAAAGAGTCTGAGGAGAAAATTTGTTGGGATTTGGTATTATGTAAATAAAGACTGATTGATTGACTCTACTTTGTACATATATTTTAGATCTAAAGGACTTTAATGTAAAATGTCCTTATTTAATAGTCGGACACTCTTAAGCAGGACCCTAAGGTCAGGAGGAGGGTTCTTGTCTCACCCTGAAAGGATTCTAAACAAGTTGACTCAAAATACTGATCAGAATCAGAATCAGAATCAGCTTTATTGGCCAGGTATGCTTGAACACACAAGGAATTTGACTTTGGTAAACTGTGCTCTCTTTGTACAAGGCATAAGAATAAGACAAACAAATAAAATAAAATAAAAACAATAACAATAACATCAGCTATAAATACAAAAGAACAACAAATAGGCATGACGGATATGTACAGGCTAAAATGATACGATAAAGTGCAGTGGTGAGTAGCAGAGGTAGTTTGATGAACACTAATGTGTCAACTAGCTGAGGTGAAATGAGCTTCAACTCTTTGCAGAGAAGACCCCGATGTGAGGTGTCAGCCTCCTCATGATGGATTGAGTTAGTATGACGAGTGTGATCAGGTTGTCCCTGATATCGCTCTTGCTCTTCAGGATGAATAACTGTCGTCACCGGGATCTGATCAGAATCAAGCTTTTTAACACAACCAGGTGATCGGTAAGAAAGCCAGGTATTAAGAGCTCATAATGCAAACTACACTTCCCACATGCAAGCTTGCTTTTCGTACCCAAAGTATATGGGAGGTAGAACCTTCAGTTATCAGGCCCCTCTCCTTTGGAATCATCTACCAGTCAGGGTCCGGGAGGCAGACACCCTCTCTACTTTTAAGAGTAGGCTTAAAACTTTCCTTTTTGATAAAGCTTATAGTTAGAGCTGGATCAGGCTTGGACCAGCTCTTAGTTATGCTGCTATAGGCTTAGACTGACACACTGACACACTGGGATCCTGTCTCACCCCCTTCCCCCCAACCCCCCCGTCACTTACTTTAACTCTCCCTGTCCCATTAAAGTTACTAACCATAGACCTTTCTGGAGTCCCTGAGCTCCCTTGTCTCGTAGGTTCCTCTGAGCTGCCATAGATGTCCTCTACAGCTACTACTACTCATCTCATCACTATCACCGCTCCCTCTCTCTCTTATTCTCCTCTATCCCTCTTTCAAAACCAAACTCGGTCAAGGCAGATAGTTGTCTAACATGGGTCTGGTTCTGCCCAGTTTCTTGTCCTTTGGAATAGGGTCCAGGCGGCAGACACCTATACTTTTAAGAGTAGGCCCTATATTCCTAAATCCTAAAGTGAGGGCCGGCTCAGGCTTGGACCAGCTCTTGGTTATGCTGCCTCCTCTCCATTTCTCTCTCTTCTGTATGCACTCATATCTTGAGAATGCAGAAGTTCTCTGGAATAAGTTGGTTCTTAGTTAACATCATGGAGAGTTGGTTTCACACTGGCTCTACATGTGAAGATGACTTCAGTAGAGGTTCAGTTCTCTTTAAAACACTGATAGGTGTTTGATGAAAGTGGAACATGGTGTAATTGTATTTCAGGTAATCCTAGTGTATCCTGGTGTATTTGCCTTTGGTGTTTCTCAAGTCTCACATTTTCATGGATTGACCGCTTTCATGTCCAAAAGAGTCGACAGAAACGAAGGTGCAATCCAAGCAGTAAAATATAGGATGTTTGCTCTCATCCCTCCATATTTTAAGCAGCAGTGCATACAGCTTTCAGTGATTAGTTGCATGAGAAAAACAGGATGCTGCTAAGCATATTTGACAGTTGTAAACTCGGAGTGATTTCACTTCCTCTGAGCCCAAAGCTTTTCCAGGAATTAGTCAAAGTCACAGAGTATAAACTTTTTGCTTGAGGAAAACAGTCAGGATTTTATGTTTCTGTGTGAAGCCAGCGATGTGTATTTTTAAATCATGTTCCTGTTCAAATATCATAAAGCATGGATTAAAGCAGCTTTAAAATATAATCATGTCATATGTTCTTGAGACTTAAAGTCAGCCACCTACAATGGCTGCAAATATCACAGGACGCAAACATTTTACATAAGATGCATTGAAAATGGCCATTGTTTCTTTCACTAATTCAGTCCGTCTGTGAATATTTGAGAGGATTCTCTCAGGCTTAGCGCAGGAATCTCTAATCCGCCTTAAATCAGTTACACCATATTGGCTGGCTGGCTCTGGCAGTGCTGTTTGCTGCGCCTTGCCAAGACAAAGTGAAAAACTGGAGCTCTGACTGAATAAGGGTGCTGGGATGTGCAAGGAAAATTAGCTTTTCATTCAGGCTCTTTATGTGGCTATATAAACACGGGGGTGGACATTTTTTACTGCATGATGGCACAGTTTCAGTTCTGTTCTTTGAGTTTGAGAGTTATGACACAGTAGCATCCATTAATATCAACTTAATTGTCATGTGTTGATGTGTAGTTCAGTTTTTCCTTGTGTTTCATGCCTGGGTTTCTCCTGTGTTTATTTCAGTATTAGTTCTCCTTTGTGTCCCCTGTGTGTTTACTGATCCATGTCTCTTCTAGTACTTTCTTGTGTTTCTTAGTCTAGTCTTGTGTTCTCTGTTTTGTAGTTCTGAATCCTTGTGTCTCCAGTTTAGTTTTACGTCATGTCCCTGTGTGTTTCCCTCCTTTAGTGATTCCCCTCATTAGCTTCACCTGTGTCCTGTGTTCTCACCTGTGTTGATGACTCTGTGTATTTAGTTCCTCTGTTTCCCCTGTCCATTGTTAGATCATTGTTCATCTTCCCTGTGTCCGTCTCGCCTGTGTTCTGTGTCCCTGAGTTTCTTTTTGGATTTAGTTTTTGGACATTTGAGTAAGTTGTGTTGGTAACTTTGTCTATTAAAACCTTTTTATTTTTCTCAGCTGCTCTTGTATCCTCCTTCAGTTTTTCCCTGTCGTGACAGAATGATCCAACCAGTAACGGACCCAGCAGACTTTTTTTGTTTTTGGAGTTATATTTTTGTTTTATCTGCGTTCCTCGCCTGGAGCCCCTGCCGACACCAGTCTCTAGTCCGGAGGTCCTGCCGACACCAGTCTCTAGTCCGGAGGTCCTGCCGACACCAGTCTCTAGTCCGGAGGTCCTGCCGACACCAGTTTCCACTCCAGTGGTTGTGCAGGCAACAGTTTCCTGTCCGGAGGTCCTGCCGACACCGGTTTCCAGTCCGGAGGTCCTGCCGACACCAGTTTACTGTCCGTAGGTCCCTCTGGCACCAGTTTACTGTCCCTAGGTCCCTCTGGCACCAGTTTCCTGTTAGGAGGTCCTGCCGAAAACAGTTTCCGTCTGGAGGTGGTGCCGGCACCAGTTTCCGACCGTAGCGCCCTCTGGCACCAGCTTTCCATCCGGAGGTCCTGCCAACACCAGTTTACTGTCCGTAGGTCTCTCTGGCACCAGTGTCCTGTCCGGAGGTCCTGCCAACACTGGTTTCCAGTGAGGAGGTACTGCCGACACCAGTTCACTGTCCGTATGTCCCTCTGGCACCAGTTTACTGTCCATATGTCCCTCTGGCACCAGTTTACTGTCCGTATGTCCCTCTGGCACCAGTTTACTGTCCGGAGGTCCCTCTGGCACCAGTTTCCCGTCCGGAGGTCCCTCTGGCACCAGCTTTCCATCCGGAGATCCTGCTGACACCAGTTTACTGTCCGTAGGTCTCTCTGGCACCAGTGTCCTGTCCGGAGGTCCTGCCAACACTGGTTTCCAGTGAGGAGGTACTGCCGACACCAGTTCACTGTCCGTATGTCCCTCTGGCACCAGTTTACTGTCCGGAGGTCTCTCTGGCACCAGTTTACTGTCCATAGGTCCCTCTGGCACCAGTTTACTGTCCGGAGGTCCCTCTGGCACCAGTTCACTGTCCGTATGTCCCTCTGGCACCAGTTTACTGTCCGTAGGTCCCTCTGGCACCAGTTTACTGTCCATATGTCCCTCTGGCACCAGTTTACTGTCCGTAGGTCCCTCTGGCACCAGTTTACTGTCCATATGTCCCTCTGGCACCAGTTTACTGTCCGTATGTCCCTCTGGCACCAGTTTACTGTCCGGAGGTCCCTCTGGCACCAGTTTCCCGTCCGGAGGTCCCTCTGGCACCAGCTTTCCATCCAGAGATCCTGCTGACACCAGTTTACTGTCCGTAGGTCTCTCTGGCATCAGTGTCCTGTCCGGAGGTCCTGCCAACACTGGTTTCCAGTGAGGAGGTACTGCCGACACCAGTTCACTGTCCGTATGTCCCTCTGGCACCAGTTTACTGTCCGGAGGTCCCTCTGGCACCAGTTTACTGTCCGTAGGTCCCTCTGGCACCAGTTTACTGTCCGTAGGTCCCTCTGGCACCAGTTTACTGTCCGTAGGTCCCTCTGGCACCAGTTTACTGTCCGTAGGTCCCTCTGGCACCAGCTTTCCATCCTGAGATCCTGCCGACACCAGTTTACTGTCCGTAGGTCCCTCTGGCACCAGTTTCTCGTCCGGAGGTCCTGCCGGCACTGGATTAATTTTTTTGTCATTTGAGTACATTTCGTTGGTGCCTTTTGTATATTAAAACTTTTTTTATTTTAAAGCTGCTCTTGGGTACTCCTTCAGTTTTTCCCTGTCGTAACAGAATGATCCAACCAGTAACAGACCCAGCAACTTTTTTTGTTTTCGGAGTTAGATTATTGTTTAAGTTTCATTTGCGTTCCTTGCCTGGAGCCCCTGCCAACACCAGTTTCCACTCCGGAGGTCGTGCCGGCACCAGTTTCCTGTCTGTAGTGCCCTCTGGCACCAGTTGCCTGTCCGTAGTGCCCTTTGGCACCAGTTTCCACTCTGGAGGTCATGCCGGCACCAGTTTCCTGTCCGAAGGTCCTGCCGGCACTGGATTTAGTTTTTGGACATTTGAGTAAGTTTCTTTGTTTAATACAATTTTTTATTTTAAAGCTGCACTTGGGTCCTCCTTCACTTTTTCCACACTGTGACATTAATTCATTCATTGGCCTTATCTTAACTGAGCGCTTGTAAACACAGGCTGCTCCAGAGGAATTATGGGTGAGAGTTGTAGGCCAGTTAGGGTTTTGGAAAAGGAGGTAGCTGATGAAAACAACACACAAACACAGATTTGAACCCTAATCTACTCTTATCATGTCACATTCCCAGCTGGTTTGATCTTGTTGTTTTCATGTGGTGATGATGACATCAGATCACAAGGCTTGTTTGTTTCCGCCTCGTATTAAAGAAGACAGTCATCTTATCCTCTGTGATTGGATCTTAAAATGCAGATTGATAAGGCTGAGCTGGGAGAAAACAAACAGTACTGAGTGTCAGACAAACAGTGAAGGGATGACTCTTGATAATGCACGCTGAAGTCCCTCTCAATTGTGGCTGTTTGAGTTGAGTGTTCAATACTTCCTTTGGATGAGCCAGCTGTCTTCTTGTTAGGAGCCTTCAATTTATGGATTGCAGTACAAATGTAATAGCTTAGGTATTCTAGGCTTTCAAAATATTACTAGGATGGAATCAATCCTTCTGACACCAGGAATCACTTTGGTTAGGTGTTTTCACTGTGCTGCAGCACGGTGCATTTTGATCCCAGGTCATCCTACACTAATGTCTCTCACATCCCACAGCCTCTGTTTGTCCTTCTTAACGTACTCACTTAACATCAAACCTGACTCTTGACTCTTCAGCCTGTTATTAAGCATCAGTGTTAGCAGCAGTCGTGGTCGGAGGCATTTTGTCTATGAATTCTGTCCATCCTAATCTTTATGACACAATATGTCAGGTGCCCTTGGAGACATTTATTCCCATGTGGCACAAACTTTGACTATTGAGAGTTGTTCTTGTCTGAAGTCAAAGGTCATTGTGGTCTCAAGTCCTCATGACTGGGATATCTCAGGAATGCCAGAGCATTTTTATTCTGCTTGCTGTGTCAAGGATGTCTTTGCCAACGTGTTAATTGCAATGTGATAAAGGTCTCAAGGCAAGGCAAATGTATATATAAAGCATATTTCATACACTAAGGGAACTCAATGTGCCTCACATAAATAGAATAAACATCAAAGAGGAAATGAAAGCATGCTTAAACAAATAGAAGGTTGAAATATTGAAGTAGGTAAGAGGCAGAGTGCATAAGTTCATATGAAAAGAGAATAAAATCATTCAAATAGATCCAAAATGACATCAAACGACTGTGAAAGTTATCTGCATTTTGTGTCAATCAGAATTCAAATCTCATGAAGTGCTTTGAGTTTGGGACAGTAGTTTCACGTCTACAGGACCCGTATGAAACTGAGAAAGCAACCAAACTGGAACTCCTGAGCAGTGCTTGAGTGTTAACCAGGACTCCCTGTATGGGGCGCTGTTTGTAAAGTGGTGCACACTGAAAATAACAGTTATAATTCTACACATTTAACTCAAATACGTCATAATGGGCAATTTTTAAAAGTCACTTTTTATCACATTTAGAATATTTGTGATCTTCTTCACATTTAATTTTGTTGTGCAAAATATATTCAAGTTACAATCATTGTTAAAGGCAAATGCTGAATATAAATGTTAAATTTAAATATTAAATCTATATGTTGAATACACATACATGTTAAATCTAAACGTTAAATATACACACAAATGTTAAATGTTAAATCTTAATATTAAATGTTACATACTAAATCGAAATGTTAAATGTTAAATCTAAAACTTAAATGTTGCTCTGTGAACCTAAATATTTAGCTAATATGCAAATTTGCAATAGCAACTGAGCTTGTCCGTACCATAGGCTGGGTCAGTTCGATCTTTGAGTGTCTCTTTATAGCCTCTAAAACTGCCTTTCCAACATTTTTACAGCAAGGACTCCAGCAAGTAACCTGTAGGAGTCAGTACTGACAGACTATGGTTAAGATGGTTAAGAGGGGTAGGATTACATAAGTTTTAAACTTCTTCCTACTCCTTTTCGCACATGTAAAGTAAATTGCTTCACTGCTTGCTAATATTGATTTTGTTTCTTTTGTAAAACTGTTTCTTTTTATTTATTTTTTTTTCTTGTATGTTTGTATAACTCTTTCTTCTTTTCTGCTTTTTTTTAATTGTATTTTTACTTTTACATGTTCGAAATAAAGTCATCAAATCAAATCAAATCAAAAGATATCTGTATCGCTTTATGAAGCTTTTATTTTAGTATTTCCGCTCTGCGGCAGTGTGCATTTGCACATTGGCTAAATATTTAGGTTCGCAGAGCAACATTTAACATTTATATTTAACATTTACATTTATCATTTAACATTTATATATATATATATATAACAATTAGATTTAACGGTAACACTTTACAATAAGGGTCCCTTAATTAGCGTTAGTAAATGCATTATTAAGCATTAATTAACAGTTTAATAATAGTTTAATAATAGTTTAATAATCGTTACAATGTATTACCTAACATTAACTAACACATTAGTTAGTGCATTAATAAGCAGTTAATTAATGTCCACTGCTCAGAGTTAATTAATACATTATTAAGCATTAATAAAAGTTACAAAACTTAATTAGTTAACCATTAGTGAATGCTTTCTGGACCCTTATTGTAATGTGTAACACATGCATCACTTAAGTAACACATTATAAATGCTAAACTGCCTCATAAGCATCAGCATAAGCATAAGCATAAGCGTGTGCATCACTTTTAAGTGTCCTCTGGAAACACTTCTGTTGTGTTGCTGTCTATTTGCAGCACGTTTTTCTAATGTATTGTGTTGTGGTCTTTGCATCGCGTTTTCTAAATGCTGCGCATGTGTTGTCAAATTGATGAAGATGTTTTCTTAATTTTCTACATTTCAACTCATTTTGCTTCAGCGTATGTGTTACCTAAGGGATACATGTGTTACACTTTACAATAAGGGTCCAAAAAGCATTCACTAATGCTTAATTATGGTTAAGTAATGCTTATGAGGCAGTTTAGCATTTATAATGTGTTACTCAAGTGATGCATGTGTTACACTTTACAATAAGGGTCCAGAAAGCATTCACTAATGGTTAACTAATTAAGTTTTGTAACTTTTATTAATGCTTAATAATGTATTAATTAACTCTGAGCAGTGGACATTAATTAACTGCTTATTAATGCATTAGCTAATGTGTTAGTTAATGTTAGGTAATACATTATAACAATTATTAAACTATTATTAAACTGTTAATTAATGCTTAATAATGCATTAACTAACGCTAATTAAGGGACCCTTATTGTAAAGTGTTACCGATTTAACATTTAACATTTCTATATATACATATATTTAACATTTGTATTTAACATTCAATATGTATAGATATTTAAGATTTAGATTTAATATTTATATTTAGCATTTGTATTGTAACTTCATTTATTTGTCACAACAAAGTTAAATGTGAAGAAGATCATAAATATTCCTCTAAATGTGATTTAAAAAAGTGACTTTTAAAAATTCACACTACATTTTTATGACCTTCTGGAGCTAAATGTGGAGAAATGTTTCTGTTTTTTTTCAGTGTGCTGAACTTTACAAACAGCGCCACATATCCCTGGATATCAGAGAGTAATCAGAATTATCTCTGATTAACTAAACACAATACTGACTCTGATAGACACTGTGTTCATTCACTCATGTATATTTATTAATGTTTAACTGTGTAATAATAATAATAATAATAATAATAATAATAATAATAAATAACCCCTGTATTTGGCATTATGTCTCCTTCCTCTAAGTCATACTCTCAGAGCACACTGGTGCATCTTTTATAGGAATAAAAGTCAACATTATAAAATACATATATAAATATTACATAACTATAACACTCATTTGATTCACAAATCAGGACACTGCTAAGAATTGATGTACTTTGTTAAAACAGACTGAAACACCCTTTTGAAATGCAACATAATGAATAGTAATTTTATAAAAACGATGTAACTATCCATCTGCAGGAACGATGTCATGCTGTATCTTCACACTGCCAGTCGTACCTGTCAGCTCTGTGGTGCTGAGAAGGTTCTACCATTGATCGTGTTCTCATAGGACGCTGCTCTCTGGTATAACATCCCACCTGTCATTGGTTGTGTTGCAGCCTCTTGCGTCTAACATACAACAGGCCTTCTTATTCTGTTGTTAATATTTAAGGGTAATGTATACTGTCAGCATCCGCTACCTGCCACAGTGACGCTGACATTTCATGTGAAACACTGATGGATGTAATCTGCGGCATGGCAGGTTGTCTGAGGTGTACAACTGTAGCACAAAGTTCAAGCCTTAAATGTCATTGATAGATTGTATTGTCATTTAAACATAACATATTATCACGTGTGAATCTGTTATAGCTGACATGTGGGCAGACAGTTTCCCATGAGCTGCCTTCACGCAGCATTTGCAGGAAAACGAGGACTTACTCTGGAGATGTGACCACCATTAACACTCCACTGTGTCCTGGTCCATAGGTAGCTTAGTATGTCTGCAGAAGAGGATGATGAGAGCTGTGGAAGTGAACCAAGACATCTTTATGAGTGCATGAAAGAGTTTAAGAAATAATCTTTATCAATGTGGTCCCACCAGACAGTCCAACACATGTTCTCCAAGCAGAATTCCATATTTCTATTTTTTGGATTATTTAACTTCTATTTTTTATAATGTAAAAACTACCTCTGCAACTCACCACTGCAACTCACCAACTCACCTCTGCAACTCACCACTGCACTTTATCATATTACTTTAGCCTGTACATATTAGTCAAGCCTATTTGTTGTTTCTTTGTATTTATAGCTAAGGTTATTGTTATTATATTTCTATTTTATTTTTTATTGTAGTTCTTATTCTTATTCTTATGCCTTGTACAAAGAGAGCACAGTTTACTAAAGTCAAATTCCTTGTGTGTTCAAGCATACCTGGCGAATAAAGCTGATGTTCTCCTTGATAAGATGCAATCACAGAGCAGGTCAAACAGACATGGTCTCAAATATCTGACTGCAATGCACCTGCAGCTTCATTCAAATGCATTTTTGATAGTCAAAGAAAGACAACCAGCATGCCTGCCAACATTGGACTGTGAAAAGTTGGGGGATTTTCTGGAGTATGGTAAGATCAGCCAGTACCCAGCAACCCCGTCCATATATAACCCTGAACTGCAGATGAATACATTTAATAAACTGATAAGTAAGTCATTACTTTAAATGTCTCTTCATTTCAAGGTTTGCAGTAAAATATAGAATGAAAACATACAACATTTAAAAAATCCATGTCTTATAAATATGACAAACTTCATCAACATGTTGAAGAGTGAGAGTAGAGTGAGCCACTGCAGTGAGGAGTAACACACACATGTTCCAGGTAGGTTTGTGTTGACATCATATTTGGATGTTAATACCATTATATTATTATTTCAATGCAGGAGTCTCTGTAACATGAATCTACATATCTGTGTTTTTTAAAGTCATTGATCTGGGTCCTTTAAATGATATATATCACCTACTGCTAAATTTGATCTGACCTACAGTAACCTCTGCATCCTCAGCCTCTGCTGCTTTCTGCTCTTTATTTAAAGAAGGAAGAGATTTCCTCTGCATCTCCACCTGAGGTTATCAGGTAGAGTTTAGTGATGTCATAACTTCACCTGTGATATTGTGATAGTGACACTGTCAGCACTCTGTCATCAGATTCAGACAGCTCTAAACTCTCCTGATGAACTTTAAAGAGGATGCTGCGTTATTACACGTCACAACTTGAGTTAGCTATAAGAACAGAGCTAACCCACTTTAATGAGGGATGGATCAAATCTTTAAACAGTGCAGACGTTTGTTGAACTCAGAACAATCTGTCTGATGAACACTTCAGTGTCACAGATCTACCTGTTGCTCGGTGTCTGGGATTACCTGCTGTCAGAAACCCTCTCATGCAGGGTCTTTTGGATCAAACCATCTACAGGGAGAGGAGGGGGGATGTTTTGGGGAGTTTGAATATAAGGCTCAAGTAGAGGACTTCTTGAAAAATGGTTTGAGATAGAGGATCCTGTTAAAAAATGTAGAATAAAAATGAAATTAAGGTTTTAAAAAAGAAATGGGTAACACTTTATATTAACTACACACTTTTAAGCATTAATTAAGCAGTAATTAATACTTACCTCATCATCTGTAAAGCATTGTTCATACATAAATACTCATTTATATATCATGTACAAACACAGTTATAAATGTTTTATTATTCATGAATATGACTCTCTATAATGTGTTAACTAACTCTTTGTTCATACTTTATAAATGATGGATTCACCAATTACAAATGAGCTATTATGGTCATTATAAAGCAGTTATAAACACATTTACAGGTTATGATTCTAACATTTAGTAAGGGTTAGTGAACACCTTATTACATAGCAAATTATAATTAATCAAGGTAGTCACAAAGGACTTATAAGCTGCTTGTTCATGGTTTTGTGAGCTGATCTAAAGTGAGGACTTTTTATGCTTTACAAAGAATTCATTAATGAGATTTAAGACCAGCAGCACCTTAAAACACAGAATCCAAGTTATTGTTCAGTTTTGCAGCTGCATTTTAACTTGTGTTTACAAATGGTTTTATACAGCCAGAGTTTAAATGTTACTGTGTCTTTTTATATATTTGATATTTCATATTTTATTTGAGTTTTTCCACTGTGAGCACTTTAAGTTTGAGAGATTTTCTTTTTCAGTTGCAGAGTATTTTAAGTTCATATGAAGTTATTTTGATAAACACGGTTTTATACAGAGGTTGTTTCCCTTTAATAAATACAAGTTTAAGTCCATGTGTCATGTCTGTTTCCTTATTCTGTTGAATCAATATCTGTGACTTTAACTGTGTTTTAAGGTGCTGCTGGTCTTAAATCTCATTAATGAATTCTTTGTAAAGCATAAAAAGTCCTCACTTTAGATCAGCTCACAAAACCATGAACAAGCAGCTTATAAGTCCTTTGTGACTACCTTAATTAATCATAATTTGCTGTGTAATAAGGTGTTCACTAACCCTTACTAAATGTTAGAATCATAACCTGTAAATGTGTTTATAACTGGTTTATAATGACCATAATAGCTCATTTGTAATTGGTGAATCCATCATTTATAAAGAATGAACAAAGAGTTAGTTAACAAATTATAGAGAGTCATATTCATGAATAATAAAACATTTATAACTGTGTTTGTACATGATATATAAATGAGTATTAATGTATGAACAATGCTTTACAGATGATGAGTTAAGTATTAATTAATGCTTAATAATGCTTAAAAGTGTGTAGTTAATGTAAAGTGTTACCAAAAAAGGTTATTAAAATATCTACTTAAAGCTGGGGTTGGTGTTCAGATTTAGATACACTTTTTGTTATACTGGTTAAAATGATCTTTATGTCCTGATGTCATCAATACATTATGTGTTCTTAAAAAAGAGGTAAAAAAAGCCTCTATCTACAGCCGGAGTAAACCTGGGACAACACCAACCAATCCCTGCCATCAGGAGCCAAATGATGAAACCAATCAAATCCTGTCCTGCCGTTCTGCCCGCCTCCTGCAGAGTGTACATTTCATGTTTGTTTGTGTTTTTAACTTTCACTATGAGAATGTTTTGGTGTTTTCTTACCGCTGAGTGAGACATGAGTTGACGTAGTGCAAAACACAAACCATGTGCTGAGGACCGGTTTTGAATCAGTCACCATCATATGGTCGTAAATCAGCGGCGCTCCTGCATGTGAGCGGGGGCGCCGTGTTGGAGGAGCTCCAAGGGGAGGGAGGGAGGGGTTAGACGGAGTCCTGAGGAAATGCTACATTCAAATTCATGCTAGTTTACCGTGACTACCAACCCTAGCTTTAAAATATTTTCTTATTGAGAAATAACAAATCGTGAGTACAGGGGGAGAATAAGTTAAAAAGCGGTAGACTCCTAAATCAGGAGTGTTGGCAGGTCTGCATCCAGATGTTGGTGTCTATGATTCTTTGTGGACAGTCTCCACATTTCCATCTACAACACTTAGTTCCTTTGTCTCCCTCTCTGTGGGACTGCTCAGCATGCTGTTTAAGCCACATTAACAAAGTCTTTTTAGTCTAAGACACACTCAGAGGCTATTTTTGTCTCCTCTCAAAATGTCAAATGCAAATGTTATGCAGATTTTCAGCTCTATTCAAATTATGGACAGAGTTAATTGCAGTAAAACTTAATCAATATGTAACTGTCCAAACTTTCCCTCTTGCCCTTTGAGTCTTAAAACGGTTGTGCACATAAAGTCAGTCCATCATTTCTCATCCTCACAGATCATGCTGTTTACAAACAGGAGCGTCTGCACAGTCATCCATCTTTCTTTTCATACTGGACACACAGAGACATCCCACCATCAACACCAGAGAGTCTGAACTAACTTCTGATCCATTCAAACATCATTAACAACAGCTGAGTGCTTCAGAGTGATTTATGGCGGATTTAACTTCCTCTCGTGCCCACCTTTGGTTTCTGTGTTGACCAGGAGATCGGCTTCAACCACAACACCAGAGCAGCTTGAGTCCAATGGAGTCATTCAAGATGAGTATTGCTTCAAAAGACATGCAAGAGACTATTTCAAAAGGACAGAAAGACAATACTTTGACCTGTATCACCCCACAGTCATATTATCAAGGTCCAAAAGAAAGACAGAAACAACCAGACTGTTGTTGCAAACTTGGATCTGCATTGGATGGTGGTTAATGAGTCCAGTCACGGTTTCTCTGGTGTTTTAGTTTTTAACTTGTGATTCATTTTGAAGGCAGTGCTCTCCAAAATGTTCATGTAGACTTAAAACCTTGAACAGTGTGTCTGTATGCAGCCAGCTTTACTCCTAAACTCAAACACAGTTTTAAAACAATCGACTTCAGGATGGTTTGTGTTTTGTATTTTTAAAACAACTTTCCAGAGACGCAGGAAAACCAAACCCAGTCATTTCAGAGATCACACCATCACCTGGACTCTCTCTCAGCTGGGTTACTCTCCCCTCCTCCATGAACTGTGTCTGGATGAACTATCCTGCATCCTCAGTTTGAAGAGTAAGTTCGGATCAGTACCAGGATTTCTCTTATGGACACCAACTACTGGTGCTCTGTTTCATCTGTGGACCACATGTCCCTCTGTCTCCCCCATAGACTGTATAAATAATGGACATATTATCCGTGATGTCACCCATCTGTTTCTGAAGTGCTGTTTTGAGGCCACTCGGCAGCAGCCATATTGGAAATGTTGAACTCAACCTAACTGCTGTCAAGCGAGTGTGATGTAAAGAGGTGGGCTTTGAGCCTCCTAGCCAACAGCTACAGTGTTCCCGCCTGTCAATCAAGTCAGCTGTGCCTCTGATTGGAAGACTTGTAATCTTAATATCATATAATAATATATAAAAAAACGCAACCCCCGTACAGTGTGTGCCGATCAAGAAATGAGCTATCCAGACTACACTTGTCTTTTGTACCAGGCTGTAAACATGTTTATTTCTGCTTAAAGATTGTCTTTTTTGATTTGGTGTGTACGTGGTTTCTGCAGTTTATAACACTTCAGCATTGGACTCATATTTTTAGACCGGAGGTTGCCGCTCGGTCTCCACTAAATCTCAGTTTCACTGTAATTAACCCAGCAGCAACCACCGCCAAACTCATAAAAAGAAGCCAATGCAGAAGTGTTAAAAACTGCAGTTCCTCCAGTGTCCACTAGAGGCTGGCTGCAAAAGCCACAGAAACCACACACACACTCATTCAAAGAAGACGATATTTAGAGCAGAAATAAACATGTTTACAGTCTGGTTCAAAAAACACTTCAGGTCTGAAAGGCTCATTTCTCTATGAGCACACACTGAACGAGGGTGAATTTTATTATAGGGCATTCATTTTGAAGATACTAAGAGATACAAGTTTTGCATAATTAGGGGAACGGCCGACTTGACTGACAGGTGGGAACACTGTAGCTGTTAGCTGTTAGAAGATCTGCTTCAATACTCCACTTCATGGACCAATCGGTGACTACATCCCTGTTTCATTAATCGATCAATCTTTATTTGTATAGCGCCAAATCACAACAAATGTTATCTCAAGACGCTTTTACAAACAGAGCAGGTCTAGACCACTCTATGTTACATTATGAACAGAGACCCAACACCAAGACAGGATAAGACTCAGTCTGACCCCACCTTAATCCACCATGAGCATTGCACCTCACAGTATTGAGCAAGTTACAGCGGAGAGGACAAACTTCCTTTAACAGGCAGAAACCTCGAGCAGAACCAGACTCATGTTAGACAGCCATCTGCTGAGACCGAGTTGGGTCTGGAAAGAGGGATAGAGGAGAATAAGAGAGAGAGGGAGCGGTGATAGTGATGAGACGAGTAGTAGTAGTACATCCACAGCAGGAGGACGTCTACGGCAGCTCAGAGGAACCTACGAGACAAGGGAGCTCAGGGACTCCAGAAAGGTCTATGGTTAGTAACTTTAATGGGACAGGGAGAGTTAAAGTAAGAGACAGGCAGACAGAGGAGAGGGAGGGAAAGACAGGATCCAGCAGTCTAAGCCTATAGCAGCATAACTAAGAGCTGGTCCAAGCCTGATCCAGCTCTAACTATAAGCTTTATCAAAAAGGAAAGTTTGAAGCCTACTCTTAAAAGTGGAGAGGGTGTCTGCCTCCCGGACCCTGACTGGTAGATGATTACAAAGGAGAGGTGCATGATAACTGAAGGCTCTACCTCCCATACTACTTTTAGAGACTTTAGGTACGATGAGCAGGCCTGCAATATAAATATATAAACCAATCATCACTCAGCTTGTTGTGAAGTTACTGTCTTGAATTCAGGAAAACACTCCTGAAGGAGACAAAAGGCCCTTGATGCTTTCAATCACGTTAAAATGTCGTCTGAAGGATTAGGAGATGAAAAAACCTGAAAGCAGTCAGGATTCATTAACTAACACATTTTAGCACAGAAGAAGAAAAGATCACAACAACCAAAAAGAGGTAAATATGAGCTGACAGAATGCAGAGTGGGAGGAGAAAAGATGGCAGCATAAATGTGCGAGCAGAACCAGACTCATGTTAGACACACATCTGCTGAGACCGAGTTGGGTCTGGAAAGAGGGATAGAGGAGAATAAGAGAGAGAGGGAGCGGTGATAGTGATGAGACGACTAGTAGTAGCTGTTGCTGCTGGAGTCCAGCACGTCCGTATCAGCTGGAGTCTGGAACGTCCACAGCAGGAGGACGTCTACGGCAGCTCAGAGGAACCTTCAAGACAAGGGAGCTCAGGGACTCCAGAAAGGTCTATGGTTAGTAACTTCAATGGGACAGGAAGAGTTAAAGTAAGTGATGGGGGGGTTGGGGGTGAGACAGGATCCAATGTGTCAGCATGCCAGTTCCCCCGGCAGTCTAAGCCTATAGCAGCATAACTAAGAGCTGGTCCAAGCCTGATCCAGCTCCAACTATAAAGTCAGTTTTATAAAGTCAGGTCAAGTCAAAGTGTATTAAGAAAGCACATTTCAAAACACTGCAGTTGACCAAAGTGCTGTACAAGCTTGAAGTCTATGAGCAAAACCAAAAACCTGTGACACAAGGCTGAAACAAGTGTGGTCGCACTTTGAATCATCCGGTAAATCACAACCCAGAGAGGCTTCAGCAACACAAATATGACAAAGGTATAATTCTAACGTTGCAGACACATGATTTGCATCGCTCACCAGACATTAGCGTTAGTTAGATGTGACGTTACATGTCTTTGCACAGTGAAAAATGTGCTTTACTTTTGGATCTATCCTCTTAGACTGCAATAACATTTCTCACGGCAAACCCAGTGAAAGCTGATGAAGTATAAAATATTGAGGAGAGATATAAAGATCAAAGTGATGAAACAAGTACATGCCAGACTTTTTCTGCCCCCTAGAGACCCTCTCCTTCAGAGAAACCCAAGGCAGCCAGAGGTACGGCCCTCACAGAGCAAACAGTCACAACATGGATCAGACAAACAACAGGACAGTTAATCGATGATCCACTTTGACAAGTGAGGCGTATCGGCGTGAGAGGAGACAGTCAGCTGGTGTCAGAGAGTGAATAATAAGCAGAGGCTGACAGCTGGGTGGTGTTCAAACACCTCCAGCTTCTTGTAGATGGTGTACTGTTGAGCTGTGTGTACTTAGTGATTCGGCCTAATTCGTGAAACAGCTGAAAGTGTCTCAGTGACTTCAAAATCCTCTTGCAGGGATTTGTGAGGGCCTTGTAAGAAGACTAAGACGTCCAACACGGCGCTCTAACTTCCTGTGATGATGAAAATTAAGAAGAGCCTTTATCGATGACTCTGAGATGATAGGAGGGATACACCAGCTTTGTATTAACACACACACACACACACACACTCAGGTAAGGCTCCATAGAGTCCTGTGTGACGGTGTAGTGACGGTGGATGTCGGGCGGTGATACAGAGACTTTTATCACATCTGTCAGCA